>NC_088345.1:19965000-20265000 GCF_036884655.1 Musa acuminata AAA Group
TCCCTATCAATCAATTCTTGGTCAACCTGATCTACCTTAGCCGAGCCAATTACATACTTTGGAATCATAGGGGCTGGTCGACCAGACAATGCTTCATAAGGGGCACATTTTGTAGATGAATGATATGTAGTATTATACTTTGGAAGCCATTTCGCTCACTCTTTTGGTCGGTCGCTAGCGAAACACCGGAGGTACGTCTCTAAGCACCTATTTACCACCTCTGTTTGGCCGTCAGTTTGTGGATGATACGCTATGCTCATCTTGAGTTTGGTGCCTTGTAAATGAAATAACTCGGTCCAAAATTTACTAGTGAAGATCCTGTCACGATCACTTACGATGGACCTTGGCATCCCATGTAGTTTAACAATATTTTCTATGAAAATATGGGCAATACTAGCAGCAGTGTAGGGATTTCTCACAGCACAAAAATGAGCATATTTCGTAAGTCGATCAACCACCACGAGAATCGTGCTTTTACCTTTGGAAGATGGCAGCCCTTCAATGAAGTCCATGGAGATGTCAGTCCACACTGAGTCTGGTATGGGTAGTGGTTGTAGCTTCCCTGGATTTGCCATAGTTTCACCCTTGTGCTGTTGACATACATCACATTGTGCCACATATTCAGCAATAATTTTTTTCATCCCTCTCAAATAAAAATTTTGCTTCACTCTTTTGTAGGTTCTTAGGAATCCAGAGTGCCCTACTGAAGGTATGGAGTGCATTTCATGCAAGATGATTGCGATGCAAGGGGAGTCAAGTATAAGCACAATGCGACCTTTATAGCGTAGATCCCTCGAATCCCAAGTGTAGTGGGCTATTACACTTGGATCCTCCTCTAATTTTTTTATGATGTTGCTGATCTCTGGATCCTTCTTCCATTCTTCCCTAATGGCTGAAACCTTAGCTTGTTTAGGTAGCCGTGAGAGTGCATCCAAGAAGTTTGGTTCCATTCTTCCATTCTTTCCCCTTATTGTAAATAATTTCATAATCAAATCCAAGAAGTTTGGTTACCCATTTTTGCTGCTTAGGGGATGATATCTTTTGCTCCAAAAAGTACTTGAGGCTTTTATGGTTAGTTTTAATTTGAAATCGCCGGCCGATCAGGTAGGGTCTCCACCTCGTTACTGCTTATACAATGACAAGCATCTCCTTATCATATACTGACATGTTTTGATGGGAGGGAGATAATGCCTTGCTAGTATATGCGAGTGGTCGACCATTTTGTATGAGAATGGCTCCAATTCCGACTCCAGATGCATCGGCCTCAATGATGAAGGGTCTATTGAAATCTGGTAGCGCAAGCACCGGCGTCGTTGTCATGGCTGCTTTAAGTTTGTCGAAGGCAGCAGAGGCTTTGTCCGATCATTGGAAAGCATCTTTTTTCAGTAAAGAAGTGAGTGGTGCACTGATCTTCCCATAGTCTTTAACAAATTTTCGGTAGTAGCCCGTTAGTCCAAGGAACCCCCGTAGTAATTTCACGTTTGTAGGTTTCGGCCAGCCTTGCATTGCCTCAATTTTTGTTGGGTCTACTGCCACTCCTTCTGATATTATATGCCCAAGGTACTCTAATTTTTGCTGGAGAAAGCTGCACTTTGGTTGCTTAACAAAATGAGTATTCTCCCGAAGGATCGTCAAAACAATCCGTAAATGCTGAAAGTGAGTCTCAAAGAAGGGTTGTAAACGAGAATATCATCGAAAAATACCAGCACAAATTTATGAAGAAAGCTCCAAAATATATCATTCATGAGACTTTGAAAGGTTGAAGGAGAATTAGTGAGTCCAAAAGGCATTACCAAGAATTCATAATGGCCATCATGTGTGCGAAATGTAGTTTTTGGAATGTCATCGTCACATACCCGAATTTGGTGGTAACCGGATAAGAGGTCCAACTTCGTGAAGACTCGAGCTCCTTTCCATTCATCAAGAAGTTCATCCACCACTAGTATTGGGTATTTTTCCTTGATGGTGATGTCATTTAAAGCTCGGTAGTCGATGCACATCCGCCAAGTTCCGTCCTTCTTGCGTACAAGTAGTACCGGTGAGGAATAGGGGTTGTAACTTGGCCGAGTCACCCCTGTTTCAAGCATCTCCTTTACGATCTTTTCAATTTCATCTTTTTGGAGGTGAGGATATCGGTACGGTCGAGTGTTCGCTGGTGGCTTGCCCGGAAGGATTGGAATTCGATGGTCATGTTGCCGAGAAGGAGGAAGACCGCGCGGTTCAGCAAATATGTCGGCAAATTCAGTAAGCAATTGGGCAAGATTTTAATCTTCAATTTCTATTTTCTTCTCTTCTGGTTGTGGCTGGAGATGCATCAAAAAGCCACCATTTACCTTATGCAAAACTTTCTCCATTCGTTGGGTCGAAATAGTGGTAACGTTGCTTCCGCGCTTCCTGCGTAGGATGATCTGTTTGCCCTTACAATAGAATTTCATAATTAATTTAGAAAAGTTCCAAGAGACATCACTAGTGTAGTCAGCCATTCTATACCAAGCACTGCCTCATAGTCATCGATTAGTAGGAGGAAGAAATCGGTGATAATTTCTTGGTCTTGTAGTAATAGTTTCACCTGCGGGCATCTTTGGTCGCACTTTAGGATTCTACCGTCGGCAACCTTTACATCGAACTTGCTGCAACCTTGAATATGCAGTGTCATCCGAGCAGCAACCTTACTATTCAGGAAGTTATTAGTGCTACCTGTGTCGATGAGAACAGTGATCGGCTGTTGTTTGAGAAGGCCTCCAACTTTCATTGTTTGCGGATTTGAGTAGCCGGCTAGTGCGTGTACCGTAATGTCGGTCGGTTGTGGCTCTTCTTCCATATCTTCTTCTTCATGTTCAAGGCTCTCTTCTAGATGTTCAATGACCTCTTCCTCTACTAGTTCAATCATAAGAAGTCTACCTTTTTTACAGTGATGCTCGCGGCTCCACGGCTCGTCGCAATGCCAACATAACCCCTTCATAGATCGCTCCCGAAATTCTTCTCTTGTTAACCTTTTCAGTGCAGGGACTCAGTTAATAGTAGGGGGGGCTGAGGGCTTTAGTATTGTAGGTCATGGAGTGATCCTAGTCCTCTAGGCTTCATGGTTCAATCGCTCCTCTTGAAGTTGTGCGAAAGAGATGGCTGCCATAAGCGTGTATGGTTGTTGCGCCTTAACTTCTCCCCGGATCTCCGGCTTTAAGCCCTCAATAAAAGTCCCCAATAGTTGTTTTTCAGACCAATCACGAGTTTGATTAGATAATCTTTCAAACCTGGTTTGGTACTCCTGAATGGTGGAGGTTTGTCGAATCTTTGCTAGTTGTCCGTCAATGTTCTCGTAATAAGTTGGTCTGAAGCGGATCAGTAGTCCTTCTTTGAATTGTCGCCATGAAAGAACTCCATAAATGTGTTCAAACTAGTCAAATCATTGTATGGCATCCCCTTCAAGATGTATAGCTGCAATTTCCACCATGGATGCATTCGCAGTTTTATGGTACCGAAAATATCGCTCCGCGTGCGAGATCCAACCAATTGGGTCTCCTTCTTCCCATCTAGGGAAATCCACTCTCATGCGCGAATAGTTGGGGTCAGTCATATAGCCTCCCCTCTTTTGAAAGTCATCTCTATGGGCATAATGTGATTAGTTAGAGATCTCTCCTTGATGTGATTTCTTCGGGCTTGGTTGTCGGCCCAAACTGAATTCGGTAAGGAGAGTTTGAATCTTATCCTCCATTCGTGCCTCAAAGGCTTCAAATTTAGCATTGATTGCCTCCTCAGATGCCATAGTATATGACTCCAAATCTGTAATGTTAAGATATGTTGGGAAATCATGGGGGGCGACATCATATGCGCAGCGGAAGAACAAGAAAACAAAAATCCCTCATTCCCAAAAAGATGTTCGTCGTCGTGCGAAGATTGGTGCGCAAAAATCCGCAAAAAACAAAACTGCGTATAGAGATTGTGTTACCTAGGGAGATCGTATATCCCTGTTTCCTTGCAGATCCTTAGGAGAGGGTGAAGGAGGTCAAGCGTTCTCCTCTCTAGCGGTGATCCACACAGCAGGGTTGCGACGACGCTCCTCAAAACTCCAGGCCTACTCTTAGGTGGAGAGGGAGAGGAGAATAGGAAGGGCAAGCAAAGACTCTAGCCTATGAGGCTGTGAATCCCTCCTATTTATAGAGATCCCGTGTCAAACCCTAATGGGTCCTTCCCTAGTGGGTATTGGATCTGCATCCAATAAGACAAGGGCTCCGTCGGATATCTCATATCCGAACCTCTACTCATCGCAATGCCTACCATATGTGTTTGACCCTCTAGGCCCAATATCGAGCTGGCCGTGAGTCATACCTGTCAGAACTCCTTCTAACTCAGTGAATTATTATCTCTGTAATAATTCACTCGACTCATCGACTACGGACGTACTAGGCCACTACGCCGTAGTCCCCAGACGATACAGGGGAATCCAATCCATTGGACCTGTCTGTCCTCAGTTCCCATGTACCTATAGTCCCTCATCCATCTAATATCCCAGAGACCGTATATCGAGCATGGTGCTGTCAGACCCATACGGTTTCTACTCAAGTCTCGCTCTAATCGGATTCTCCCAGAGAACTCTTTCTCTCTCAACCCGAATGACCCTGGCCAGGGATTTGTCTGAGCAAGAACACATGGGATATTCCTCTCATGACGCCGAGAGCGGATGATCCTCTATCGACACTCAATAGCCCTCGTAAGGTCGACTACCACTCCCAATGACCAGCTGTACTAGATCTGGGACAGCCAAACCTATAAGTCTGGTATCAAAGAGTGGAGCACTCATACAGGACATCCTTGGTGTCTCAAGTCTAAGGACCAGATACACCACTAGGACTACGGAATCGCTGTCTGACAAGAAGGCATCATTAACCATCAAGCATTCCGTAAGCGGATCAATCAGTGAACTCATTCTCCAATGAGCACCTGTACTGTATCCCTAGTGTCCCTACACGAGCAGCTATGAGACCAGCTGCATCCATCATATGGACGGGTATACAGCACACCAGTCTATCCGGTTATCACGATGTCCCTCTCGAGTAACCTATGACCGGGATTATTTAGGATATGTGTTTAAAGGTGAATCGATCTCATTATCATGATCTCATCACGATCTGATTCCCATTGCACAAATCCAAGGACATCACAATATATATGCATTTATGCAATAGTTATAAAGTGATATACGCCAAAATATAATAAGAAAAAAGATTCTGTATCAAGTCACACGTGCCATCACTCACGTGATTGGCTTGCTGGGCACCTATGACTAGCAATCTCCCACTTGACCTAAAGCCAATCACCTATGTGTCTGATCCCCATCAGATTCCTGTGACGCTCAAAGACAATATGAGACAACGGCTTTGTCAGTGGATCTACAATGTTATCTTCGGATGGAACTCTTTCCACTGCTACATCTCCTCGGGTTACGATCTCTCTGATAAGCTGGAACCTCCTTAGAACACTTCTGATGAGACTCGGGTTCCCTTATTTGAGTAATCGCCCCATAGTTGTCGCAATATAAGGAAGTCGACTTCTCGCTATTCGGAACGACTCCCAAATCTGTGATGAACATCTTCACCCAGACTCCCTCCTTTGCTGCATCTGATGCAGCAATGTACTCCGCCTCTGTGGTCGAGTCAGCAGTGGTATCTTGCTTGGAACTGTTCCAGCACACTGCTCCTCCATTCAAGGTGTACACATACCCTGAATTCGACTTGCTTTCATCGACATCAGACTGATAACTTGAGTCAGTGTAGCCTTCAACCTTAAGGCTATTACCTCCATATACTAATAAAAGATCCTTAGTCTTTCTCAAGTACTTAAGGATACACTTTACTGCTTTCCAGTGCTCCAAGCCTGGATCCGCCTGATACCTGCTCGTGACACTCAGAGCATGCGCTATATCAGGCCTAGTACATAGCATGGCATACATGATAGACCCTATTGCTGAGGCATAATGTATCATATCCATGTTCGCCCTTTCTTAGAATTTTCAATGTCAAACCTTTTGACAATGGTTTCTATGTACCTGGACTGGGACAAGCCAAGCATCCTCTTGGATCTATCTCTATAGATTCTAATCCCCAAGATATAGGATGCTTCCCCTAAGTCCTTTATGGAGAAGTGTCTAGATAACCAAGTCTTTACTGTGGATAGCATTCCTACGTCATTCCCAATGATAAGGATGTCATCCACATATAACACCAAAAAAGGTCATAGCGCTCCCACTTACCTTCCTGTATACACAAGGCTCATCTTCGTTCTTAAAGAAGTCATAAGATCTGATTGACTCATCAAATCTTATGTTCCAACTTCGGGAAGCTTGCTTTAGTCCATAAATGGATTTAAGCAACCTACACACCTTATCTGGGTAGTTCTTGGACACGAATCCCTCAGGTTGCATCATATACACCTCTTCCTCGAGGTTCCCATTGAGGAATGCGGTTTTCACATCCATCTGCCATATCTCATAATCATAGTGTGCTGCAATAGCCAATAGAATTCTGATGGATTTTAGCATTGCTACGGGTGAGAAGGTTTCGTCGTAGTCAACACCTTGCCTTTGACGATACCCTTTAGCCACTAGCCTTGCTTTATAGGTCTCTACCTTTCCATCTACTCCGATCTTTTTCTTAAAGATCCATTTGCAACCGATGGGTACAATACCTTCGGGCGCATCAACTAGGTTCCAAACCTTATTGGAGTACATAGAATCCATCTCAGAATTCATGGCTTCTTTCCACTTCCTGGAGTCTATACTCATAATAGCCTCCTCGTAGGTCTGAGGATCAATATCCTCTACATCCTCTGCTCTAATATGTCCTACATATCTCTCAGGAGGATGGGATACTCTATCAAACCTGCGTAAAGTTGATACTTGTGTATTAGGTACCTGAACAGACTCGGGCTGTAGAGTGGTGCTTGAGCTTGGTTCTCCAACCTCGCTCAATTCTATCATTCTCCCACTGTCTCCGTCAAGAATGTGTTCCTTCTCAAGGAACACTGCTCTCTTAGCTACAAAGATCTTTTGGTCCTCGAGATGATAGAAATAATACCCACAAGTTTCCTTGGGGTATTCCACAAATTTGCATCGCTCTGTCCTTGATTCTAACTTATCGGGGTTGTGTCGTCTAACATGGGCAGGGCAGCCCCAAATCTTAACAACCTTAAGATCAGGCTTCTTCCCTTTCCATATCTCATATGGTGTAGACACTACCGACTTAGTTGGAACTCTGTTCAGAAGGTAAGCTGCGGTTTCTAGGGCATATCCCCAGAATGAGATGGGTAGGTCAGCGAAACTCATCATGGACCGTACCATATCTAATAATGTACGATTTCTCCTTTTAGAGACACCATTGAGCTGAGGTGTATAAGGAGGTGTCCATTGGGATAATATCCCATGGTCCTTGAGGAACTAAGTAAACTCTGTACTTAAGTATTCACCTCCTCGATCTGATCGAAGAGTTTTGATACTCTTTCCAGTCTGGTTCTCCACCTCATTCTTATACTCTCTGAATTTCTCAAAGGCCTCCGACTTGTACTTCATTAAGTACACATATCCATACCTTGAGAAATCATCAGTAAATGTAATGAAGTAGGAGTAACCTCCAATGGCATTAGTTGACATGGGTCCACATACATCACTATGTATGAGTTCCAACAACTCATTGGCTCTCTCTCTAGTTCTACTAAATGGAGATTTGGTCAGTTTTCCACGAATGCAAGGCTCACAAGTTGCATATGACACATAGTCGAATGGATCTAGATATCCATCATTTAGCAACTTTTGAATCCTTCTTTCATGGATGTGACCAAGCCTACAATGCCACAGGTATGCACTGTTCAACTCATCTCGTTTCCTTTTGGACACATTTACATTCATGATATGTGGAGTGGTGTCTAACATAAATAAACCATTCTGCAATGTTCCTTTCGTGATGATCTTATCATCTAATAATATCGAACAACCATTGTTCTCAAAAACAAATTTATATCCACTAACTATTAAACAAGAAATGGAGATAATGTTTTTGATAATAGAAGGAACAAAATAACATGCATCTAATGCAATAAAAGCTCCACTAGGCAGATGTAGGGCGACCTCGCCAACAGCTAATACAGCAACTTTTGCTCCATTACCCATCTTGAGGTCCATCTCGCCTCTCTCTAGTCTCCTATGCCTTGCTAGAACCTGCAACGAATTGCATATATGATAAGCACTACCGGTATCCAATACCCATGTGTTATCATAAGAGTCTGACAAATGGAGACTGATCATGAATGTACCTGAAGCTTCATCAAGCTTTTGTTTCGCCCTTTCTGCAAGGTACTCTTTGCAGTTTCTCTTCCAATGCCCATCTTTACCACAGTGGAAGCACTGGCCATTGTCCTTTGCTGGGTCTTTCTTAGCAACCTTTGTTTTACCTTGTTTGCCCTTGCCCTTTCCCTTCTTAAGGGACCTTTCTGCTTTCCGTTTCTTTCTGGTCTCACCAGTATAGAGAACTGGCTTCTCTTTCTTAATAGTACTCTCTGCCTCCCTCAACATATTGAGGAGCTCTGGGAGAGTCACCTCAAGCTTGTTCATATTAAAATTCATTATGAACTATGAATAGAAATCTGGTAGGGACTGAAGCACAATGTCCACACACAAGTTATCCTCTAGGACCATTCCTAGACCTGTGAGTTTCTCTATCCACTCAATCATCTTTAGGACATGGTTCTGAACCGGTGTCCCCTCAGTCATCCTAGCGCGGAAAAGGCTCTTGGATATCTCATATCGTTGAGTCCTTCCATGTTCCTCAAATAATTTACGGACATGTAGGAGAATGGATCTGGCATCCATCTTTTCATGTTGTCTCTGTAACTATGGAGTCATAGAGCCCAACATATAGCACTGAGCAAGAGTGGAGTCGTCAATGTACTTCACGTAGCGAGCGATCTCATCCTCGTTTGCCCCTTCTTCGGGCGTAGGTATCACTGTATCAAGGACGTACACGATTTTCTCCGCTGTGAGAACAATTCTCAAGTTACGGAGCCAATCCGTATAATTTGGACCAGTGAGACGGTTGACATCAAGTATGCCACGTAAGGGATTTGAAAGCGACATTTTCTAAAAATAAAGATGTAGTAGAAATGAATAACATGCAGATTTTGCAAGAAATAAACTATCAAGATATGGACTTCTATCTTAATATGCTCCCACTATTTTACTAACGAGTCATGCGACACCCTCAGCACGTGAAACGGAAGTCTCCGGCAGACTTCTAGTGGGGATCAGGATCCAATCAGCGTCTTAGTGTAACCTCAAGGGACTCGACCAATCACACTAAGCCTAAAGGTAGGCAACTCTTGCCGATCACAACTCCTTGTGATTCCCATCCTGTTCGGCCTCCGAATCACCATGGCCTCGAGGGACTCGACCAACCATGATGCTCGGTTAAGTCAACACCTTCGTTACAAGATGAGTCTGATTTGATGATATACCCTCGAGGGACTCGACCAAGTATACCATGTCCTCAGGTCACCGATGACATCTCTATGTCGTAAACAAGATAGCGAATCGCGATATAGGTGAGTCTCGAGGGACTCGACCAACTCAACCTACAACGGGAATCGGTTCCTACTCATAACGATGGAAGGCCACGTGGGTCAATCTAATTGCCTCACGTTTACCGACTTAATATTATCGAGAGATGTTTCTATGATTTGGTCTCCTAATATGACATGTCACACATATACATATTTAATATATATCTACATCGCATGCAAATATATATACATATCTAGTATGTGTATAAGCAATCACACCAGATGATCATGGACCATAACCTAATGTGATTAGGCCCGAGCCAGTAGGCCTAATCACACACATCAAGATCTATGTGTGCAACGGTGCATCTCCATGCCCTGTGATCGTCTATCTCGTCCTCCTCGGTTCCGTCGACATCTTGATGCATCTTCATGCATCACGATCGTCCGTCTCGTGGGTCCCGCTATTGCATCCACGCTCCCGCTGCGCCTCCTCATGTGATTACAACTTAATCATAGGCATGCAGGCCCGACAATAAACGAGAAATATAATGGAGGCTCGCAGACCTCAATAATAATAATCACAAGTACACACATCACACGGTCCATGATCATCCGTCCACAAATCATACATGATATGTATAAATAATCATCATCATGTAGGACTACTAGATAATAATAAAAAATAATAATCAACTAAACCTTTTAATTAATTAATATTTTCTGAAATCAAGGACATAGGGAATTTCTGAATTTATAGGGGTATTTTTGTAATTTAGACAAAAGACATAAACTGGAATTTCTCAAATTCTGAGGGGCAAAACTGTCTTTTGCCCAGAAAACCCTACTGCCCTTTCCCCCTACGCTGGTGCGGCCGTCGCCACCTTGCCGGCGGCGGCCTGTGCGGCGAATGAGGGCACTGCCCTCGCCTGCAAGCGGCACGCCCGCTGGCGGCGCTGCCGCTGCGGGTGGGCGCCCCCTTCGGGCGCCGCTGCCTCCGCAGGGGGTGCTTTCCCGCCGGGCGGCCGCCCCTGTGGGGGGGGTTTCGCCCGCGGGATCAGCAGCGGCAGGCGCCGCTGCCCTGCGGCGCCTCTGCCCGTGGACTACCAGCCCCGCCGGCAGCAAGCCTACTGTAAGCAGGCCGCCGGCCGGCTACTGCAACCGCATCCCATGTGCTGCCCGCCTTCGGCTACGCTTACAAATCGAAGGCAGCAACTGTTGTTGCCCTTTCTAGCTTTTGCGTCAACGATTTTGACGTCAAAATTCTTCCTAAACACAACACACGCAGTTCAAAACCAATCATTCGCACGAACAACCTGGCTCTGATACCACTGTTGGGAAATCATGCGGGGCGACATCATATGCGCAGTGGAAGAACAAGAAAACAAAAATCCCCGATTCCCAAAAAGATGTTCGTCGTCGTGCGTGTTAGGATCGAGAGCACTAAGAGGGGGGGGGGGGTGAATTAGTGCAGCGGAAATCTTACAGCGATTAAAAACCAAAAGCTGCGTTCGTTCAAAAACTATTATGATGCAAAAGCAAATTCTCAGTTTGTATCTAAGTGCAGTTTGCGTCTAAGCGCAGATTGCGTCTAAGCGCAGTTTTGCGTCTAAGCGTAGTTTACGTCTAAACTCAGATTTACGTCTAAACGCAGTTTTATGTCTAAACGCAGATTTACGTTTAAACGCAGATTTACGTCTAAACGCAGATTTACGTCTAAACGCAGTTTTACGTCTAAACGCAGATTTACGTCTAAACTCAGATTTACGTCTTAAACTCAGATTTACGTCTAAACGCAGATTTACGTCTAAACGCAGTTTTACGTCTAGACGCAGATTTACGTCTAAACTTTGAAACTTGTTTGTATACTCGTAGAAGGCAGTATGCAGTTGAAATCAAGACGTAAACGTGAACTGAAATCTGATGATTGAGCGAGGAAAGCTGATTTACGTCTGAATGCAGTTTTACGTCTAAATGCTGAAAACCGTTTGTAAAATCGTAGAGGAAAGTTTGCAGTTATCAATAAGATCAAAATGTAAGTGTAAACTGCAAAGAAGCTCATTCGTAAAAGCACGGAAGACAGTTCTGCAGAATCAAACGTAAACGTAAACAGTAATGTATGAAAATACGAATTTACGTCTGAATGCAGATTCGGAAGAACAGCACTTAGAACTTGTTCGTGAAAGCGCAGAGAGCAGTAGCAATGAAGGAGGTTTGCAGTAATGATAAAGTGCTCGAAAATAAACGCAAACCAGAGATTTAGAGTGGTTCGGTCAGCCTTGACCTACTCCACTTTTGGCTTCCTCCACCGACGAGGTTGCCGACGTCAACTAGGTGCCTTCCTTCAATGGGCGAAGGCTAACTGCCCTTTTACAGTTTCTCTCCTTTTGACAGGCTTAGGAGACAACCTTTACAGACCTTTCTCTCCTCACTTTACAATTGAAAACTTGAAGAACAGAAGGAGGAGACTTAAAGGATTTACAACACTTTTGAGCTCTTAGAATCACAGAAAAGATCAAGATTTCGGTGTAGGTCTATATCTTTTCAGTGCTGAATGGGTGGGGTATTTATAGGCCCCAACCCAATTCAAAATTCGAGCTCAAAACGATCAAATCGATCAAATCCCAGAATTCTGGGATCAGGCGGTTGCACCTCTTGACTGGAGAGGTGGCACCGCCTGGCAGAGCTCGAAGACTGAGCTCAGGCGATTGCTTCTCTCTGCCAGAGCTCGAAGACTGAGCTCGATGGTTGCATCACCTGGCAGAGCTCGAAGACTGAGCTTGGTGATTGCATCACCTGGCAGAGCTCGAAACTGAGCTCGGTGGTTGCATCACCTGGCAGAGCTCCAAGCTGAGCTCAGGCTGATCCACCTCTCTGCCAGAGCTCGAAGACTGAGCTCGGTGATTGCATCACCTGGCAGAGCTCGAGACTGAGCTCAGGCTGATGCACCTCTCTGCCAGAGCTCGAAGACTGAGCTCGGTGGTTGCATCGCCTGGCAGAGCTCGAAACTTGAGCTCTGGCGGTGCTACCTCTTGGCAGAGGAGGTTGCACCGCCCAGTCTAGCTCGAAGACTGAGCTCTGGGCGGTTGCACCTCTCGGCTGGGGCGGTTGCACCTCCCAGCCTCGCAGCCCTAGCGGTTGCACCTCCTGGCTGGGGCGGTTGCACCTCCCAACCCCACAGCCCAGGCGGTTGCACCTCCTGGCTGGGGCGGTTGCACCTCCTGGTGCAATCAGGGTCCGAATGGTTCACTCCATTCGGCCCACTTTGAATCTTTTCAGGGGCCCAATTGCCCCAAGATTAAGCTAATGGGATCACCTCCCATTTTCATGCTTAATCATCATGCTAACTACGATTAACTCTAAGACAACTTCTGCAGCTTTGCTCCGATGCGTCAATCGCTTCTTCCGGCGAGTTTCCGGCCAACTTCCGTCGATCAACCGATAACCCTCGGTGATCCTTCTGCGGACATCCGGCATACTCCTGGACTTTGCGACGATCCACTTGGCGAGTTCCGACGAGCTTCGCTTGGCAAGCTTCTGGACTTCTCGGATCTGTTCTCGCTGAACCTCCGACGACCGTCCGAACTTCCGTTGAACTCTCGAACTCCCAACGTGATCATGATCTTGACTCCGGCGCAACACCTGCTGCTTGTCTTACTCTCATCGTAGTTAATCCTGCACACCAAATCAAAACTTCGATCGAGACAATTAATCCTAAGCAATTAACCAAGTTGTCCGACATGTCATTGGTCCCTCGACGCTTCGTCCGATTCTTTGGCGCATCGTCCTCTCGTGCAGCCTATTGCCCAATCGGCCAGTTGACTCCGCAACTCCGATATCCTTGGCACAATACCCGCTCTTCTTGGCCCGATGCCCGAGTCCACGGCCTGAAGCCTTCTGTCGATACGTCGACCGATCCACCGGCCCGACGTCCAATCTTCTGACATGTTCCTTCGGCACAACATGATTTTCCTGCTTTAATTGTCTCATCCTGATCGAAGCATCCTGCGTCACTCAAAACGCAGATTAAATCATAAACATATATCAAGTAGTTTCATCATCAAAATACGAGATTCAACAATCTCCCCCTTTTTGATGATGACAACCACTTGATGACGGAGTTAAACTTAACTCCCGGAGTTTAAACAAACTCCCCCTATCAATATGCCATATTGATAGAACCTTGAATTCAAACTGAATTCAAGTCATTGCAATATTCATCATGAATACTTGCAACACGTCAACATGAACTTATGCATAAACTTATGCATCACATGTCATGTCATCAACATACTTCTCCCCCTTTGTCATCAACAAAAAGGAGAAGTACTACAATCAAGTGTGTATGATATTGGTTCAACTCATTGCATGAAAATCATAATATCAAGTTTTATCATCATGCAAGTTTGCTAATATCAAATACCAACATGAAAAATTGCGATGTAGGCTTTTGATATCATAATGCAAACATTTCAAGTGTTTATCAATTATAGCATTTCATCACATGGTAGGATATCAACGCGTAAAATTACGATACAAGTTCTTGATATCTTAACGCATGATGAAAACATGGCATAATACAAGTTTGGCAATCATAGCATCAATTCATATATCTCTTAATGATGCAAGTATTGCAAATATGGCAATCATATCAATTCATATATCTCTTGATGATGCAAGCCTAGCATCAGTGTTCATAGCATCAATTCATATATTTCTCCCCCTTTGTCATCAACAAAACGGAGAACGATATAAGCAAATTTTAAGCATAAGTGCTTGTTGTTATTGTTGAATCTCGGATTTTGATGATGAAGTCAATTGTCATTTGTTATCTAATCTATGTGTTGAGATAAGTGTGCAGGATTAACTACGATGAGAGTAAGACAAGCAGCAGGAGTTGCGCCGGAGTCAAGATCATGATCACGTTGGGAGTTCGAGAGTTCGACGGAAGTTCGGACGGTCGTCGGAGGTTCAGAGAGAACAGATCCGAGAAGTCCAGAAGCTTGCCAAGCGAAGCTCGTCGGAACTCGCCAAGTGGATCGTCGCAAAGTCCAGGAGTATGCCGGATGTCCGCAGAAGGATCACCGAGGGTCATCGGTTGATCGACGGAAGTTGGCCGGAAACTCGCCGGAAGAAGCGATTGACGCATCGGAGCAAAGCTGCAGAAGTTGTCTTAGAGATAATCGTAGTTAGCATGATGATTAAGCATGAAAATGGGAGGTGATCCCATTAGCTTAATCTTGGGGCAATTGGGCCCCTGAAAAGATTCAAGTGGGCCGAATGGAGTGAACCATTCGGACCCTGATTGCACCAGGAGGTGCAACCGCCCCAGCCAGGAGGTGCAACCGCCTGGGCTGAGGGGTTGAGAGGTGCAACCGCCCCAGCCAGGAGGTGCAACCGCCTGGGCTGCGAGGCTGGGAGGTGCAACCGCCCCAGCCAAGAGGTTGCACCGCCAGAGCTCAAGTTCCGAGCTCTGCCAGGCGATGCAACCACCAAGCTCAGTCTTCGAGCTCTGGCAGAGAGGTGCATCAGCCTGAGCTCAGTCTCGAGCTCTGCCAGGTGATGCATTCACCAAGCTCAGTCTTCGAGCTTTGGCAGAGAGGTGGATCAGCCTGAGCTCAGCTTGGAGCTCTGCCAGGTGATGCAACCACCGAGCTCAGTTTCGAGCTCTGCCAGGTGATGCATTCACTAAGCTCAGTCTTCGAGCTCTGCCAGGTGATGCAACCATCGAGCTCAGTCTTCGAGCTCTGGCAGAGAGAAGCAATCGGCAGAGCTCAGTCTTCGAGCTCTGCCAGGCGGTGCCACCTCTCCAGTCGAGAGGTGCAACCGCCTGATCCCAGAATTCTGGGATTTGATCGATTTGATCGTTTTGAGCTCGAATTTTGAATTGGTTTGGGGCCTATAAATACCCCACCCATTCAGCACTGAAAAGATACAGACCTATACCGAAATTGTGATCTTTTCTGTGATTCTAAAGAGCTCAAAAGTGTTGTAAAGCCTTTAAGTCTCCTCCTTCTGTTCTTCAAGTTTTCAATTGTAAAGTGAGGAGAGAAAGGTCTGTAAAGGTTGTCTCCTAAGCCTGCCAAAAGGAGAGAAATTGTAAGAGGGAAGTTTGGCCTTCGCCCATTGAAGGAAGGCACCTAGTTGACGTCGACAACCTCATCGGTGGAGGAAGCCAAAAGTGGAGTAGGTCAAGACTAACCGAACCACTCTAAATCTCTGGTTTGCGTTTATTTTCGAGCACTTTATCATTACTGCAAACCTCCCTCATCACTACTGCTCTCTGTGCTTTCACGAACAAGATCTAAGTGCTGTTCTTCCAAATCTGCATTCAGACGTAAACTCGTATTTTCATACATTACAGTTTACGTTTACGTTTGATTCTGCAGAACTGTTTTCCGTGCTTTTACGAACGAGCTTCCTTGCAGTTTACGCTTACATTTTAATCCTATTAATAACTGCAATCTGTCCTCTACGATTTTACGAACGAGTTTCAACATTTAGACGTAAAACTGCATTCAGACGTAAATCGGCTTTCTTCGCTCAATCATCAGATTTCTGTTCACGTTTACGTCTTAGTTTCAACTGCATACTGCCTTCTGCGAGTATACAAACGAGTTTCAAAGTTTAGACGTAAATCTGCGTCTAACTGCGTTTAGACGTAAATCTGCGTTTAGACGTAAAACTGCGTTTAGACGTAAAACTACGTTTAGACGTAAATCTGCGTTTAGACGTAAAACTACGTTTAGACGTAAAACTGCGTTTAGACGTAAATCTGCGTTTAGACGTAAATCTACATTTAGACGTAAATCTGAGTTTAGACGCAAAACTGCGCTTAGACGCAAAACTGCGCCTAGACGTAATCTGCGCTTAGACGCAAAACTGCGCTTAGACGCAATCTGCGCTTAGACGCAAACTGCACTTAGATACAAACTGAGAATTTGTTTTTGCATCATAATAGTTTTTGAACAAACGCAGCTTTTGGTTTTTAATCGTTATAAGATTTCCGCTGCACTAATTCACCCCCCCCCCCCTCTTAGTGCTCTCGATCCTAACAATTGGTATCAGAGCAAGGTTAACTCTCTAAAGGATTAAAACCCAAGAGAGATGGCATACGCCGGAAACCAAGAGGGGCATTCGATTACACGTCCACCCATGTTCAGTGGAACGGACTACACTTACTGGAAGACCCGAATGAGGATCTTTCTTATTTCTATGGATTTTGAACTGTGGAACCTTGTTGAAAATGGATTTTCAAAATCTTCTCTTCCAATGATCGATTGGAACGATTTGGAGAAGAAAGCTTTCGCTCTTAATGCAAAGGCTATGAATGCCTTATTTTGCGCTCTTGATAAAAACGAGTTTAATCGTGTTTCAACTTGCGAAACTGCTTTTGATATTTGGCACACACTTGAAGTGACCCACGAGGGCACAAGTAGAGTGAAAGAGTCAAAAATCAATCTGTTGCTGCATTCTTTTGAACTTTTCCGAATGAAACCGAGTGAAACCATTGGCGACATGTTTACCCGTTTCACGGATGTCGTCAACGGTCTAAAAGGACTCGGAAAGAGCTTTTCGGATTTTGAGCTTGTTAATAAGATACTAAGATCCCTTCCTAAGAGTTGGGATCCTAAAGTCACCGCCATTCAAGAGGCAAAAGATCTGCAAAATTTCCCTCTTGAAGAACTAATCGGGTCATTAATGACCTACGAAATGACCTGCAAAGCTCATGAAGAGCAAGAAGACATCCTTCCAAAGAACAGGAAGGATATGGCACTTAAAACTTCTGAATGCCACTTGAGAGAAAACTCAAGTGATGAGGATTGTGACGATGACTTGGCACTTTTGACAAGAAAGTTTAAGAAATTCTTCAAAAGAAACAAGTTTAAAAACGATATGAAAAATAAACTTGAATCAAAGAAGGACCAAGTGATCTGCTACGAGTGTAAAAAGCCGGGACACTACAAAAGTGATTGTCCCCAAGTCAAGAAAAGAACAACAAAGAAGAAGGCGCTCCAAGCAACATGGGATGATTCGAGCGCATCTGAGGAAGAGGAGTCCAACACCGAGCAAGTTGCTCATTACGCCTTTATGGCCATCGAAGAGGAGGTAACGGATTTATTAGATGCTGATTTATCTTTCGATGAATTACTAAATGCCTTCCATGATTTATTTGATGAATGCAAAGTTATAAATAGAAAATACAAGTTGCTAAAAAAGGTACATGATAATCTTACTTGTGAGTTTGATAAATTAAAAATCGAACATCATGATAGTTTAAAGTCATGTATCAAATGTCATGAGTTAGAAACTATACAAAAAGAGAACTTGCTACTTAAGGACACCTTGAAGAAATTCGAGGTTGGTAGCAAGTCATTAAACATGATCCTTACAAACAAGGGTCATGCTCCCAAAAGAAGTGGGATTGGATTTGTGAGGAGTCCTCACCGAAATCCAACTACCTTTGTAAAAGGCCCCATCTTACACGTTCAACACCAAACCAAGTGCAACTTTTGTTGCAAATCTGGACACAAGACACATTGTTGTCCATTCAAGAAAATAAGTCCAAACAAATTGATTTGGGTTCCTAAAGGAACCATGATAAACTCTATGCAACATGATAGAAAATGTAGATCTATTTATGAGGCACCCAAAAGCAAATGGGTTCCTAAAGATCATCCGTTCCTATAAAAAGATTAAAAGTCTAGGCCGGAGCAAGAAATAATGTTCTGCTCCTTGACTCTCAATCGTCATAAACCAAGAATCAAAAAGGGACTTGCAACGCTTAAGTAACAAGTGGAAGCTATGAAATCACAAATACGATACAATTAGAAATATATCATATCCAAATTCACATACCCCCCTGATCTTCAAAACCTGTTCATCTACGAATTAAATTCTTGTAGAAACTAAATATGTCATGATCTTAAAAGGGACACCAAACAAACATACGTACGCACGTTAAAAGATCTATCTTACAAAGAGCTTCTTCCTTAGATAAAAACTCATACGAAATCATGTAACAAACATCAATTGCTCTGAAACTCTCCTCAAGGCAAAGGCTCCCTAATCAAATTATCTTGAGAGCTCACCTGCTGCAGGCGGTGGCACCTCTCCAGCTGGCGGTTGCACCTCCAGCCATCACGGGTTGCCAGAGGTTGCACCGCTCCAGCCAGAGGTGCAACCGCCAGCAGCTCTGCTCTTTAAAATCACGCTAGGGCCGGCTGAGGAACCGACCCCAACTCACCCCCATTTCCTCCTCTACTCTTCCAAGTCTCCTCCATTCCCATTTCACTCCTCTAAGCCTTCCAAATACCTCTTATTTCGGAGCAAAACATCAAGAATCCTTCCTTCTCTTGAAGATTTCACAAAGGTACTCTTTAAGAAGCTCTTAAATTCTGTTTTGTTCTTCATTTACTTGAGCTCATCATCATCCCTCTAAACAGCAGTAGTAATGGGATCTAGAAGATCCTCAAGGGACAAGGGAAAGAGGAGAGTAGTAGAAGAGTTTGATCTCACTCTTTTTGATTCCAAAAACCATGCTGAAAAATTTCTCTCCTTCGAACTAAGAAGCATCAATAAGGGAAAATACGTAGATCTGAATGAACTAAGAGATGTAGAGACTATCCATTGGTTTGCCAACCTAAATCTACTTCCCATTTTGCAGATCAACGAACCCATTTATCCTAGACTAGTTAGATTGTTTTATAACAACATGCAAAAAGATGATGAAGAAAGGATATCAACCTATCTCTTAGGACAACACATCTCAATCACTGATAGATTCATTTGTGATATGATAGGTATTCCCATGAAAAGCATAGGACTTTACTTCAAAGGATCATGGGATGAAAAAACTATTGAAACATCCTACGTTGAAGCCTTAGGAACAATCCTTGCCAATCCTAACGTAGAATCTATTCCTAAAAGTTGTGAACATCTAATGCCCTTTAACACTAAGATACTTCATCATATCATGACTAGTATAATTCTTCCTAAGCAATACCATCATGATGAAGTGAGTCAATTGGAATTAGGAATTATGTACCTAATTATGAAAGAACGTGACATTTGTCTTGGGTATCTGATCCAACAAAACATGTGGGAATTATCTACGAAAGATATGATGCTCCCATATGGTGAAATTATTACTAGAATAATGAAAGCTTACGACATTCAAATACCACTAGAAGAAGAAGTAATGAAATCAGATAGATACAGCATAATAAACAAAAATCTACTTCACCGACTAAGATGTCACTATAGGAACGGTAACTGGGTTAGAATGCCTAGAAGAACTGATCCCCCTCAACCTGAACCTGAACCAGAGCCGGAAACCCCAGTCTTTAGGAGTACCCACTCTCCTCCGATCTGTCCCTATGAGGAAACACATCCGGTTGAGCAAACTCACACTTCATCCATCGAAGATATCGGGATTCGGATGGACCGATTTGAGCAACGACAAGAACGGCTAGAACTTCGACAAGATCAAATCCTAACCGAGCTACAACAAATCCATCGACAATTTGACTCTTTACTTAGGCACTTTAATCTTCCACCTCATGAATAAGCTTGTATAGACATCTGATGTTTTTGATATGACATGTTGTAAACTCCTTATGTTATTCATGAAGGACTTTGTCTTTATGGTTACCTGATATGCTGTACATATGTTACCCTGATATGGTTATCTTTGTCTGTGTAAGCACATTTGCAAACATCTCTTGTTGTTTATCTCGTTTTTGCACTGAAACTAAAAAGGTTTAAAAGCCTATGCCCTGAAAATATGAAGCAACATACCAATGTAAGTTGATAAGTCAGCAGTATGACATTGATATGGTTGCTATTGCTAATATGATTGCTATCATGCCATGTATCAAGATGCCAAACAAAAATTTGCTGAAATAAAAATCCTGCTATACAATATGATACAATGCTACACTTGCTGAAATAAGAATCTTGCTATACAATATGATATAATGCTGCACTTGAAATAATTGTGTTACTACATCAAAAGCTTAACACTCAAGAATCAAACGCATTGATATTAGACATCACTTTATACGAGATCATGTCTCTAATCATGATCGAACCACAGAGATTATTGATGTGTCCGAATACTTTAACTAGTTAAAATTATTTTTCGGATGTTATTACTATTACATGCCTTGACAACGCTTGATCAAATAACATGTTGCAAATTATGTGACAAATATTTTTAACCAAATGCATGTAAGAAGTTCATTTTTCGGGTTGTATGCTAAAAATGGGATGTTCCCGTACACTCTTATGAAAACTCTTTGAAAAATGACTTTCCTCCGTCAAGCAAAAACAATAAAGAGATATATGTGTCATGACTTCCTTTATATGCTTGATAATGCTATCATGCTTTTTGTTGATGACAAAGGGGGAGAAAAATATGAATTGATAAACACTATGTCATAGCTGAACTGCCATAATCATATCTATGTCATAGTTGCAAATACTTGAGTGATGCTATAAATAATGTTATGCCATCATTGCATCACCAAGAGATATGTGAACATATACTATAGTTTGCATCATATCTTGATTTGATATTGTGAAGAAAATGCAAATGTACTAGAAAATCTCAAATGTGAGCATCATGTAAAAAAGTCCTTCGTAGCTTTATATGATTACATGATGAATGGTTACAAACACTATCATACAAACTTGATGATGTATGTCATGCCTTGACATAATTCTTGAAGAGATACATCATGATAGGCATCATGATGGGAGTATTGATAAGTTTAACTGATCTAACTTATCAATACGTCACTTGAATTCTTAGGTCTTGAATTCAAGGTTGACTTATCTCAACTATGGCATATAGATAGGGGGAGTTAAGGACAACTCCTTTATCAATTGATTGTCATCATCAAAAAGGGGGAGATTGTTGAATCTCGGATTTTGATGATGAAGTCAATTGTCATTTGTTATCTAATCTATGTGTTGAGATAAGTGTGCAGGATTAATTACGATGAGAGTAAGACAAGCAGCAGGAGTTGCGCCGGAGTCAAGATCATGATCACGTTGGGAGTTCGAGAGTTCGACGGAAGTTCGGACGGTCGTCGAAGGTTCAGAGAGAACAGATCCGAGAAGTCCAGAAGCTTGCCAAGCGAAGCTCGTCGGAACTCGCCAAGTGGATCGTCGTAAAGTCCAGGAGTATGCCGGATGTCCGCAGAAGGATCACCGAGGGTCATCGGTTGATCGACGGAAGTTGGCCGGAAACTCGCCGGAAGAAGCGATTGACGCATCGGAGCAAAGCTGCAGAAGTTGTCTTAGAGATAATCGTAGTTAGCATGATGATTAAGCATGAAAATGGGAGGTGATCCCATTAGCTTAATCTTGGGGCAATTGGGCCCCTGAAAAGATTCAAGTGGGCCGAATGGAGTGAACCATTCGGACCCTGATTGCACCAGGAGGTGCAACCGCCCCAGCCAGGAGGTGCAACCGCCTGGGCTGAGGGGTTGAGAGGTGCAACCGCCCCAGCCAGGAGGTGCAACCGCCTGGGCTGCGAGGCTGGGAGGTGCAACCGCCCCAGCCAAGAGGTTGCACCGCCAGAGCTCAAGTTCCGAGCTCTGCCAGGCGATGCAACCACCAAGCTCAGTCTTCGAGCTCTGGCAGAGAGGTGCATCAGCCTGAGCTCAGTCTCGAGCTCTGCCAGGTGATGCATTCACCAAGCTCAGTCTTCGAGCTTTGGCAGAGAGGTGGATCAGCCTGAGCTCAGCTTGGAGCTCTGCCAGGTGATGCAACCACCGAGCTCAGTTTCGAGCTCTGCCAGGTGATGCATTCACTAAGCTCAGTCTTCGAGCTCTGCCAGGTGATGCAACCATCGAGCTCAGTCTTCGAGCTCTGGCAGAGAGAAGCAATCGGCAGAGCTCAGTCTTCGAGCTCTGCCAGGCGGTGCCACCTCTCCAGTCGAGAGGTGCAACCGCCTGATCCCAGAATTCTGGGATTTGATCGATTTGATCGTTTTGAGCTCGAATTTTGAATTGGTTTGGGGCCTATAAATACCCCACCCATTCAGCACTGAAAAGATACAGACCTATACCGAAATTGTGATCTTTTCTGTGATTCTAAAGAGCTCAAAAGTGTTGTAAAGCCTTTAAGTCTCCTCCTTCTGTTCTTCAAGTTTTCAATTGTAAAGTGAGGAGAGAAAGGTCTGTAAAGGTTGTCTCCTAAGCCTGCCAAAAGGAGAGAAATTGTAAGAGGGAAGTTTGGCCTTCGCCCATTGAAGGAAGGCACCTAGTTGACGTCGGCAACCTCATCGGTGGAGGAAGCCAAAAGTGGAGTAGGTCAAGACTAACCGAACCACTCTAAATCTCTGGTTTGTGTTTATTTTTGAGCACTTTATCATTACTGCAAACCTCCCTCATCACTACTGCTCTCTGTGCTTTCACGAACAAGATCTAAGTGCTGTTCTTCCAAATCTGCATTCAGACGTAAACTCGTATTTTCATACATTACAGTTTACGTTTACGTTTGATTCTGCAGAACTGTTTTCCGTGCTTTTACGAACGAGCTTCCTTGCAGTTTACGCTTACATTTTAATCCTATTAATAACTGCAATCTGTCCTCTACGATTTTACGAACGAGTTTCAACATTTAGACGTAAAACTGCATTCAGACGTAAATCGGCTTTCTTCGCTCAATCATCAGATTTCTGTTCACGTTTACGTCTTAGTTTCAACTGCATACTGCCTTCTGCGAGTATACAAACGAGTTTCAAAGTTTAGACGTAAATCTGCGTCTAACTGCGTTTAGACGTAAATCTGCGTTTAGACGTAAAACTGCGTTTAGACGTAAAACTACGTTTAGACGTAAATCTGCGTTTAGACGTAAAACTACGTTTAGACGTAAAACTGCGTTTAGACGTAAATCTGCGTTTAGACGTAAATCTGCATTTAGACGTAAATCTGAGTTTAGACGCAAAACTGCGCTTAGACGCAAAACTGCGCCTAGACGTAATCTGCGCTTAGACGCAAAACTGCGCTTAGACGCAATCTGCGCTTAGACGCAAACTGCACTTAGATACAAACTGAGAATTTGTTTTTGCATCATAATAGTTTTTGAACAAACGCAGCTTTTGGTTTTTAATCGTTATAAGATTTCCGCTGCACTAATTCACCCCCCCCCCCTCTTAGTGCTCTCGATCCTAACAGTTATGTATGTGAAATAAATCTTTGCAAGTAAAAACACTTTCATCCATATTCATCAAATCCATTTCTCAAAAAATATTTTTCACATGATGTGTGTATGAGAGATGTATTTGCTAGTCAATTACATATGTCAAAAATCAATGATATGAACTAAACTTGATATGGCATATGCTTGTTAAGTTTGGAAGAGAGTGAACTTGATATGTTAGACTCAAGAGAATCCGAAAATGAAATTTGAGTCTTTCTTCCATTCGAACAAGGTTTTGCTATAGATATTCAATTACAATCATGAAGGTAAAGCATGCTTGTTATCATGGAAGTTTTGTATTCAAGCACATAATTTTCAACATGTAATTGTGTAAAATCATTATGCCAGTCAAGTGATTCAATCATTCAATCAAGAAGGTTCGAAAAATAATTTTAACACGTTCAATCATTAAGACGTATTTTTGCCATTGTTTTTCAAATTCAATCATAAAGATAAGACATACTCATCATCATGATAGTATGATAGCAGGTTTACCATATACAAGCTAGCAAAAAATTTGTACATTTTAAGGCCCGCAAGCTAGCAATTTTGAGATGTTCAAGAAGGCAACTCTTGCTTCTTGATATATGCAAATTTGTCAAGTTTTGCTAGATGTGCAAGTTAGCATTCTTTGCTTCTTAAAATAGGTAAGCTCGCAATCAAGTTTTTGCATCTTCTTGACTTGTACAAGCTAGCTATCTCCCCCTTTGTCATTGTAAAAATGAAAGAGAGAATACAGTTTTGTAGTTCTCTTTTCCTTTTAGAACGATTTCAAAATCATGACAAATGATGGATAATCAAGTTATGAATGTCAAGACAATTTTTCATCATGAATATTTTATCATTGCATGCATCATTATCATAAGTTGAAGTATTACATGCATGATATCATATCATCATTCATAATTACATTAATGTTTCATATCATGATGGTATCAATTTTGTCAAATTATATCCTACCATGCATGATCAAAACTTCTCCCCATTTTATCATTGAAAACAAGAAGAAAGTAGGGGGTAGAGCATAAAAGTGTTAAATATTTCAATCATTTCAAGGCATTTATATCATAGATCAAGTCATGATTCGTAATTCATCATAAAGCAGATTAGTTTTCAATCATCACATAAGGCATTTAAGGAATTTTTGAAACATAGGAGAATGATTAAATTAAGCATACAATGTTTCAATCCAATTCAAGTCATGAATATCAATGCTTTCATATTGTGAGTATCAATTCATGAATACCATAAGATATTATTTGTGACTTTAATTTTGCAAGATCAAGATTATGATTTAGATAAAACTTATTCAAATTAAATCATTAACTTGAAGTTCATAATCAAGTCATTAAAATTAATTTCGAGATTCATAAAATATCATGAAATCATTAATCTCGATCAAATGGGAAAGGCATTTTTTAAGAGATTCCTTTTCATCTAAGCATGCCTTAGTTTTTATATGCCAAATTGAGATAAGCATAAGGCAAAGAAATCTTGTATTCAAGGCTCATGATTCATTTGAAAAGATATAGTACAAAGAGCAACTTGAAACATTCTTATCAAAGATCACATTTTAAAATATTCCAAGTTTCAAGATATCAATATGACACTTCATTGAATTGCATTTCATTTGAAGAAACCCTTTTTGATAAATGTAGGGAGCATAATGAACGATCTTGATTTATAAAGAGCTTCATGTTATAATTATCAAGATCATGATTATGATTATTCTCTTTAGCAAAGAATCACAAAAGCACTTCATTTTTGCATAAGAAATCTCATTGTATTATGATTTATAAATTCTTTTTCTGCACATGAATCATAGGAGATATGAATGTGAAACAAATCTTTGCAAGCAAAAACACTATCATTCATATTTCAAGATGGAGTTTATAAGCATGAATCATTTCATCAAATCCATTTTAGAAAAATATTTTTCATAAGTGTATGAGAAAATCTGATTGTTAGGATACCAATTGTTAAGTGAATCCGAAAATGAAATTAACACTTTCATATCTTCAAACATGATTTTTGCTATAGATCTTGAAATTAAGTCAAGAAGATCAAACAAGCTCATGATCATGGATAACTTAAAATCACATGCATAAGATTTAATAACCATTTCATATTACATCTTTATGCATTACTTTAAATCAAACGTGATTTCATTCAACAATGTTAATCAAACATGATACACATTATTACTTCTTAACCATGATCAAAATCATTTTGTTTGTTTATCATAAAATATGCAATATTATTTTCGAAATTATCAGCATGATCATAATTTTTGTATTTTTATTTTTAAACATGTAATTTTCAAGAAAATTAATTCTAAACTAAAAAAGAAAATGAAAGCATCAAGTAATTTCAAAATAAACCAAAGGCATTTTAATTACCTCAATGTCGTAGGCTAGTAAGGCGTAGTTTGCTGCCTCGCTTTTGTTGACTTTCTCGTCTTCAGATGAGCTCGATTCATCCCAATTTTTGTTCTTCTTCTTGCGTTTAAAGCAAGTAGTTCCATTCTTTTTGCTTTTTAATTTTCGTTTCATTTGTAGTTTAAGTTCACCATCACTTGAGCTTATGCTCGAGTGGTCTTCAAATGTTCTATGTCCCAAATCCTTCCTGTTCTTTGGAAGGTGGTTCTCAAGTTCTTCACGTGCATTGCACATCATTTCATATGTGATCAATGAACCAATTAGTTCTTCAAGTGGAAAATGGTTCAAGTTTTTCGATTCTTGAATAGCAGTTACTTTTGAATCCCAAGTTTTAGAAAGTGAGCGCAAAACTTTGTTAACGAGTTCAAAATTCGAAAAGCTTTTACCAAGTGATTTTAAACCATTGACGACATCCGTAAAACGGGTGTACATGTCAATAACGGTTTCGCTTGGTTTCATATGAAAAAGCTCGAAATCAAGCAGTAAAATATTAACTTTCGAGTCTTTGACTCTACTAGTTCCCTCGTGCGTGATTTCAAGAGTGCGCCAAATATCGAAAGCCGTTTCACACGTAGAAATCCGATTGAACTCATTTTTGTCCAATGCGCAAAATAAGGCATTCATAGCCTTTGCGTTTAAAGAAAAATTCTTCTTCTCCAAAACCGACCATTCGTTCATCGGTTTGGAGGGAAGTTGAAAACCGTTTTCAATGATATTCCATAAATCCAGATTTAGAGAAATTAAGAAAACTCTCATTCGAGTTTTCCAATAAGTGTAGTCCAATCCGTTAAAGAACGGTGGACGAAAGACCGAACAGCCCTCTTGAAAAGTCATTTCTCTCGGGTGTAAATCCGAAATGAGAAATACCCCGCTCTGATACCAATTGTTAGGATCCAGAGCACTAAGAGGGGGGGGGGGTGAATTAGTGCAGCGGAAATCTTACAGCGATTAAAAACCAAAAGCTGCGTTCGTTCAAAAACTATTATGATGCAAAAGCAAATTCTCAGTTTGTATCTAAGTGCAGTTTGCGTCTAAGCGCAGATTGCGTCTAAGCGCAGTTTTGCGTCTAAGCGCAGTTTACGTCTAAACTCAGATTTACGTCTAAACGCAGTTTTACGTCTAAACGCAGATTTACGTTTAAACGCAGATTTACGTCTAAACGCAGATTTACGTCTAAACGCAGTTTTACGTCTAAACGCAGATTTACGTCTAAACTCATATTTACGTCTTAAACTCAGATTTACGTCTAAACGCAGATTTACGTCTAAGCGCAGTTTTACGTCTAGACGCAGATTTACGTCTAAACTTTGAAACTTGTTTGTATACTCGTAGAAGGCAGTATGCAGTTGAAATCAAGACGTAAACGTGAACTGAAATCTGATGATTGAGCGAGGAAAGCCGATTTACGTCTGAATGCAGTTTTACGTCTAAATGCTAAAAACCGTTCGTAAAATCGTAGAGGAAAGTTTGCAGTTATCAATAAGATCAAAATGTAAGTGTAAACTGCAAAGAAGCTCGTTCGTAAAAGCACGGAAGACAGTTCTGCAGAATCAAACGTAAACGTAAACAGTAATGTATGAAAATACGAATTTACGTCTGAATGCAGATTCGGAAGAACAGCACTTAGAACTTGTTCGTGAAAGCGCAGAGAGCAGTAGCAATGAAGGAGGTTTGCAGTAATGATAAAGTGCTCGAAAATAAACGCAAACCAGAGATTTAGAGTGGTTCGGTCAGCCTTGACCTACTCCACTTTTGGCTTCCTCCACCGACGAGGTTGCCGACGTCAACTAGGTGCCTTCCTTCAATGGGCGAAGGCTAACTGCCCTTTTACAGTTTCTCTCCTTTTGACAGGCTTAGGAGACAACCTTTACAGACCTTTCTCTCCTCACTTTACAATTGAAAACTTGAAGAACAGAAGGAGGAGACTTAAAGGATTTACAACACTTTTGAGCTCTTAGAATCACAGAAAAGATCAAGATTTCGGTGTAGGTCTGTATCTTTTCAGTGCTGAATGGGTGGGGTATTTATAGGCCCCAACCCAATTCAAAATTCGAGCTCAAAACGATCAAATCGATCAAATCCCAGAATTCTGGGATCAGGCGGTTGCACCTCTTGACTGGAGAGGTGGCACCGCCTGGCAGAGCTCGAAGACTGAGCTCAGGCGATTGCTTCTCTCTGCCAGAGCTCGAAGACTGAGCTCGATGGTTGCATCACCTGGCAGAGCTCGAAGACTGAGCTTGGTGATTGCATCACCTGGCAGAGCTCGAAACTGAGCTCGGTGGTTGCATCACCTGGCAGAGCTCCAAGCTGAGCTCAGGCTGATCCACCTCTCTGCCAGAGCTCGAAGACTGAGCTCGGTGATTGCATCACCTGGCAGAGCTCGAGACTGAGCTCAGGCTGATGCACCTCTCTGCCAGAGCTCGAAGACTGAGCTCGGTGGTTGCATCGCCTGGCAGAGCTCGAAACTTGAGCTCTGGCGGTGCTACCTCTTGGCAGAGGAGGTTGCACCGCCCAGTCTAGCTCGAAGACTGAGCTCTGGGCGGTTGCACCTCTCGGCTGGGGCGGTTGCACCTCCCAGCCTCGCAGCCCTGGCGGTTGCACCTCCTGGCTGGGGCGGTTGCACCTCCTGGTGCAATCAGGGTCCGAATGGTTCACTCCATTCGGCCCACTTTGAATCTTTTCAGGGGCCCAATTGCCCCAAGATTAAGCTAATGGGATCACCTCCCATTTTCATGCTTAATCATCATGCTAACTACGATTAACTCTAAGACAACTTCTGCAGCTTTGCTCCGATGCGTCAATCGCTTCTTCCGGCGAGTTTCCGACCAACTTCCGTCGATCAACCGATAACCCTCGGTGATCCTTCTGCGGACATCCGGCATACTCCTGGACTTTGCGACGATCCACTTGGCGAGTTCCGACGAGCTTCGCTTGGCAAGCTTCTGGACTTCTCGGATCTGTTCTCGCTGAACCTCCGACGACCGTCCGAACTTCCGTTGAACTCTCGAACTCCCAACGTGATCATGATCTTGACTCCGGCGCAACACCTGCTGCTTGTCTTACTCTCATCGTAGTTAATCCTGCACACCAAATCAAAACTTTGATCGAGACAATTAATCCTAAGCAATTAACCAAGTTGTCCGACATGTCATTGGTCCCTCGACGCTTCGTCCGATTCTTTGGCGCATCGTCCTCTCGTGCAGCCTATTGCCCAATCGGCCAGTTGACTCCGCAACTCCGATATCCTTGGCACAATACCCGCTCTTCTTGGCCCGATGCCCGAGTCCACGGCCTGAAGCCTTCTGTCGATACGTCGACCGATCCACCGGCCCGACGTCCAATCTTCTGACATGTTCCTTCAGCACAACATGATTTTCCTGCTTTAATTGTCTCATCCTGATTGAAGCATCCTGCGTCACTCAAAACGCAGATTAAATCATAAACATATATCAAGTAGTTTCATCATCAAAATACGAGATTCAACAGTGCGAAGATTGGTGCGCAAAAATCCGCAAAACATAAAATTGCGTATAGAGATTGTGTTACCTAGGGAGATCGTATATCCCTGTTTCCTTACAGATACTTAGGAGAGGGTGAAGGAGGTCAAGCATCCTCCTCTCTAGCGGTGATCCACACAGCAGGGTTGCGATGACACTCCTCAAAACTCCAGGCCTACTCTGAGGTGGAGAGGGAGAGGAGAATAGGAAGGGCAAGCAAAGACTCTAGCCTATGAGGCTGTGAATCCCTCCTATTTATAGAGATCCCGTGTCAAACCCTAATGGGTCCTTCCCTAGTGGGTATTGGATTTGTATCCAATAATACAAGGGCTCCATCGGATATCTCATATCCGAACCTCTACTCATCGCAATGCCTACCATATGTGTGTGACCCTCTAGGCCCAATATCGAGCTGGCCGTGAGTCATACCTGTCAGAACTCCTTCTAACTCAGTGAATTATTATCTTTGTAATAATTCACTCGACTCATCGACTACGGACGTACTAGGCCACTACGCCGTAGTCCCTAGACGATACAGGGGAATCCAATCCATTGGACCTGTCTGTCCTCAATTACCATGTACCTATAGTCCCTCATCCATCTAATATCCCAGAGACCGTATATCGAGCATGGTGCTGTCAGACCCATACGGTTTCTACTCAAGTCTCGCTCTAATCGGATTCTCCCGGAGAACTCTTTCTCTCTCAACCCGAATGACCCTGGCTAGGGATTTGTCTGAGCAAGAACACATGGGATATTCCTCTCATGACGCCGAGAGTGGATGATCCTCTATCGACACTCAATAGCCCTCGTAAGGTCGACTACCACTCCCAATGACCAGCTGTACTAGATCTGGGACAGCCAAACCTATAAGTCTGGTATCAAAGAGTGGAGCACTCATACAGGACATCCTTGGTGTCTCAAGTCTAAGGACCAGATACACCACTAGGACTACGGAATCGTTGTCTGACAAGAAGGCATCATCAACCATCCAGCATTCCGTAAGCGGATCAATCAGTGAACTCATTCTCCAATGAGCACCTGTACTGTATCCCTAGTGTCCCTACACGAGCAGCTATGAGACCAGCTGCATCCATCATATGGACGGGTATACAGCACACCAGTCTATCCGGTTATCACGATGTCCCTCTCGAGTAACCTATGACCGGGATTATTTAGGATATGTGTTTAAAGGTGAATCGATCTCATTATCGTGATCTCATCACGATCTGATTCCCATTGCACAAATCCAAGGACATCACAATATATATGCATCTATGCAATAGTTATAAAGTGATATACGCCAAAATATAATAAGCAAAAAGATTCTGTATCAAGTCACACGTGCCATCACTCACGTGATTGGCTTGCTGGGCACCTATGACTAGCAAGATCTCTCTTTTGTTGACGGGTTAAAGGCATATATAGGTTTGATAGAAATCAGTGAAAGTTTGCTGCAGAATTGTGTTGTCTTGTAAGAGCAGAATTATCGTCGAAGAAACAGCAATTTCTCGACGAAATCTCCACCAAAAATTTGAGAGATTTGAGGAGGGAATTGATAGTAATATCTTAGTTTATATGACAGAGAAAATATAGTATCAAGATCAAACAAACAGTGCTATGCGGCTGAAATTCTACAATGTATCTTTCGTTGTAGAGATGAAAACTTTGTGACGAAAAGTTTATGCAGCAATATAGGAACAAATTTTTTTTTTTTTGGATTTTCGGATAGGGATAACAAAATTGCAGCAGCAGTAAGGTAGGAAACCAGAACCTGTTGCAATTCACAGGATGATCCGCGGTGGTGGAGATGATGGCGAAATTTGGCGATGATCTTTTAAGCAATTGTGGGAATTGCTTTGGACAGTTGTGGAGGGTTGATGGATGGTAGTGGAAGGGCAGCGAGATGCCAAGAACGCTGCTCTGATACCAAGTGTTAGAACCCTTGCAGATTCTAAACTTGGGGTTGATCTCTTTAGGGGATCGGCCTCCTTGGAACTCTATAGGGGTTCCTCCCTCCAAGTTGCTGCTCAAAGGCTGCAGAAAAGATTCATCTATTGCTTAAGAAAAGAGAAGGAATACATGGCTATTTATAGGGCTTCTAAACCCTAACTCCTAATAGGACTCCTACTTAAGACTCTTACTTCTAACCAACTCCTAATAGGACTCCTACTCAAGACTCCTATTCCCTTACAACTCCTAATTCTTCTCTAAGAAAAAACCTCCTACATGAATGTCCCTCTCAATTAGGACTCTCCTAGCTAGAGTCTTAACAGAGTTCTAACAGAATATCCCTCTCAATTAGGACTCTCCTAGCTAGAGTCCTAACATGTACCTAGACTAGGATAAGCCAAGCATCCTCTTGGATCTATCTCTATAGATCTGAATCCCTAAGATATATGATGCTTCCTTTAGGTCCTACATGAATAATTGTCTAGATAACAAAACCTTTATTGTGGATAACATTCCTACATCATTCCCAATGATTAGGATATCATCCATATATAATACCAAAAAGGTGATAGTGCTCCCACTTACCTTCCTATACACACAAGGCTTATCTTCATTCTTAACGAAGTCATAAAAATGATCGCCTTATCAAATCTTATGTTTCAACTTTGGGAAGCTTGCTTCAGTCTATAAATGGACCTAAGCAAACTACACAACTTATCTGGACTACCCTTAGACATAAATCCCTGAGGCTGTATCATATACACCTCCTCCATAAGGTTGTCGTTAAGGAACATAGTTTTCACATCCATCTATCAGATCTCATAAGCATATTGTGCTACAATAGCCAACAGAATTCGGATGGATTTTAGCATGGCTATGGGTGAAAATGTTTCGTCATAGTCAATACCCCTACCTTTGACGATACCCCTTGGCCACTTGGTTTAAAAGTCTCTACATTTTCATCTACTCCATTCTTCTTCTTGAAGATCCACTTGCAACCAATGGATAAAATACTCTCGGGTGCATTAACTATGTTTCAAACCTTATTGGAGTACATGGAATCCATCTTAGAATTTAAGGCTTCTTGTCACTTCCCAGAGTCTATACTCATAATAGCCACCTTGTAAGTCTAAGGATCAATATTCTCAACATCCTCTTCTCTAATATGTCCCACATTTCTCTCATGAGGATGAGATACTTTGTCGGACCTACGTAAAGTTGGAACTTATGTGCTAAGTACCTGAACAAACTTGGGTTATGGAGTAATGCTTGAGCTAGATTTTGTTGAATCTCGTATTTTGATGATGAAACTACTTGATATATGTTTATGATTTAATCTGTGTTTTGAGTGACGCAGGATGCTTCGATCAAGATGAGACAATTAAAGCAGGAAAATCATGTTGTGCCGAAGGAACATGTCAGAAGATTAGACGTCGGGCCGATCGATCGGTCGACGTATCGACAGAAGGCTTCGGGCCGTGGACTCGGGCATCAAGCCAAGAAGAGCGGGTATTGTGCCAAGGATATCGGAGTTGCGGAGTCAACTGGCCGATTGGGCAATAGGCTGCAGGAGAGGACGATGCGCCGAAGAATCGGACGAAGCGTCGAGGGACCAATGACATGTCGGACAACTTGGTTAAATTGCTTAGGATTAATTGTCTCGATCGAAGTTTTGTTTTAAGTGCGCAGGATTAACTACGATGAAAGTTAGACAAGCAGCAGGAGTTGCGCCGGAGTCAAGATCATGATCACGTTGGGAGTTCGAGAGTTCGACGGAAGTTCGGACGGTCGTCGGAGGTTCTGCGAGAACAGATCCGAGAAGTCCAGAAGCTTGCCAAGCGAAGCTCGTCGAAACTCGCCAAGTGGATCGTCGCAAAGTCCATGAGTTTGCCGGAAGTCCGCAGAAGAATCACCGAGGGTTCATCGGATGATCGACGGAAGTTCACCGGAAACTCGCCGGAAGAAGCGATTGATGCATCGGAGCAAAGCTGCAGAAATTGTCTTAGATTTAATCGTAGTTAGCACGTTGATTAAGTTGGAAAATGGGAGGTGATCCCATTAGCTTAATCTTGGGGCAATTGGGCCCCTGAAAAGATTGAAATTGGGCCGAATGGAGCTAACCATTCGGACCCTGATTGCACCAGGAGGTGCAACCGCCTAAGCCAGGAGGTGGCACCGCCTGGGCTAAGTCTCCCAGTGAGACTGGGCGGTGCAACCGCCCCAGCCAGGAGGTGCAACCGCCTGAGCTCAGTCTTCGAGCTAGACTGGGCGGTGCAACCTCCCTGACAGAGAGGTAGCACCGCCTGAGCTCGATCTTCAAGCTCTGGCAAAGAGGTGCAACCGCCTCAGTCAAGAGGTGGCACCGCCTGGGGCTCAGTCAACTAGCCAGACTCAGGCGGTGCAACCGCCCCTGACAGAGAGGTGCAACCGCCTGGGCTCAGTCTTCGAGCTCTGCCAGGCGGTGCAACCTCTCCAGTCAGGAGGTGCAACCGCCTGATCCCGGAATTCCGGGATTTGATCGTTTTGAGCTCCAAATTTGAACTGGGTTGGGGCCTATAAATACCCACCCATTTAGCACAGAAAGAGAAATAGACCTACACCGAAATCTTGATTCTTTCTGTGATTCTAAGAGCTCAAAATTGTTGTAAAGCCTTTAAGTCTCCTCCTTCTGTTCTTGAAGCTTCTGAATTGTAAAGTGAGGAGAGAAAGGTTCTGTAAGGGTTGTCTCCTGAGCCCATCAAAAGGAGTGAAACTGTAAAAGGGCAGTTGGCCTTCGCCCATTGAAGGAAGGCAGCTAGTTGACGTCGGTGACCTCGTCGGAGGAGGAAGCCAAAAGTGGAGTAGGTCAAGATTGACCGAACCACTCTAAATCTCTGGTTTGCTTTTATTTCGAGTACCTTATCATTACTGCAAACCTCCTACATAACTACTGCTCTCTGCGCCTTTACGAACAAGTTCTAAGTGCTGATCTTTTCGAATCAGCATTCAGACATAAATCTGTGTTTTTCGTACGATTAGCTTACGTTTGTGTTTTGATTCTGCAAAACTGTCTTTTGCACTTTTTATGAACTAGCTTCTAAGTTTAGATCTCTTCGAAACTGTTTTAGACGCAAACTACGTTTAGACGTAAAACTGCGTTTAGACGCAAACTGCGTTTAGACGTAAAATTGCGTTTAAATGTAAACTGCGCAAACTGTGTTTAAACATAAAACTGTGTTTTAGACGTAAACTTCTTTTAAACGTAAAACTACGTTTAGACGTAAAACTGCGTTTAGACGTAAAACTACGTTTAGACGTAAACTGAGTTTAGACGCAAAACTGTGTTTAGACGCAAACTGCGCAAACTGTGTTTGGACATAAAACTGTGTTTTAGACGTAAACTACTTTTAGACGCAAACTGCGTTTAGACGTAAAACTACGTTTAGGCGTAAACTGAGTTTAGACGCAAAACTACATTTAGACGTAAAACTATGTTTAGACGCAAAACTGCGTTTAGACGCAAACTGTATTTAGACGCAAACTCAGTTTAGATGTAAACTGTGCTCAGATGTAAACTGCGCTTAATCTTAAGTAATCTTAGAATCGACTTTTACATTGAAATCGTTTTTATCGGACGAACGCAGCCTTCGTTTTTAAATCACTGAAAGATTTTCGCTGCACTAATTCACCCCCCCCTCTTAGTGCTCTTGATCCTAACAGATTTTTCAACCTCGGTCAAAACTATCATGCTTCCACTATCTCTTCCAAGAATATATTCCTTCTCAAGGAACACCGCTCTCTTAACTACAAAGACTTATTAGTCATCGTGATGATAGAAATAATACCTGTAGGTTTCCTTGGGGTATTCTACAAACTTGCACCGCTCTATCTTGGATTTCAACTTATCATTATTATGTCTTTTAATGTGGGCAAGGTAGCCCCAAATCTTAATAACCTTAAGATCAAGCTTCTTCTATTTTCATATCTCATATGAAGTAGATATCACTGACTTAGTTGGAATTCTGTTCAAAAGGTAAGATATAGTCTCTAAGGCATATCCCTAGAATGAGACAATTAGGTCGACGAAACTCATCATGGACCGCACCATGTCTAACAATAGATGATTCCTCCTTTCGGATACACCATTGAGTTAGGTTGTATAAGGAGGCATCAACTAGGATAGAATCCTATGGTCCTTGAGGAATTGGGTGAACTCTATACTCAACTACTCACCTCATCGATCTGATCGAGGAGTCTTGATACTCTTTCTAGTCTAGTTTTCCACTTCATTCTTATACTCTCTAAATTTCTTGAAGGATTTGGACTTATACTTCATCAAGTACATATATCTATACCTTGAGAAATCATCAATAAAAGTAATAAAGTAAGAGTAACCACCTATGACATAAGTTGACATAGGACCACATACATCACTATGTATGAGTTCCAGCAACTCAGTGGCTCTCTCTCTAGTTTCACTAAATGGAGAATTGGTCAGTTTTTCACAAAGGCAAGGCTTGTAAGTTTTATATAACTCATAGTCGAATGGATCTAGATATCTATTCTTTAGCAACTTCTGAATTCTTCTCTCATGAATGTGACCTAGCCTACAATGCCATAGGTATACATTGTTCAGCTCAACTTGTTTCCACTTTGTCACACTTACATTCATGATATGTGGAGCAGTGTCTAGTATAAATAAACCATTATGCAATGTTCCTATCATGATGATCTCATCATCTAATAATATTAAACAATAATTGTTCTCAAAAACTAATTTATATCCATTAATTGTCAATCATGAAATGGAAATAATATTTTTTATAATAGAAGGAACAAAATAGTATGCATCCTTAGTGTTTCAAGTCTAAAGACCAAATACACAACTAAGACTATGGAATCACTATCTGATAATGAAGTATCATTAATCATCTAGTATTTTATAAGTGGATCATTTAGTGAACTCATTCTCTAATGAGCACTTGCACCATATCCCTAGTGTCCCCACACAAGCAGCTATAAGACCAGCTCCCTCTATTATATGGACAAATATATAGCACACCGGTTCGTTCTATTATCTCGATGTCCTTCTCGAGTAACCTATAATTAGGAATATTTAGGATTTGTGTTTGAAGGTAAATTAGTTTTATTATCATGATCTCATCATGATCCAATTCTCATTGCATAGATACAAGAACATCATAATATATATATATATATATATATTCACCATGTGAGAAAATACCATAATAAACATTAACTAAAAGAGATTGTATAATATATTATACGTGCCATCACTTATGTGATTGGCTTGTAGGGCACCTGTAATTGGCATAAGCAACAATAAATCAAAAGTAAGAGAAGTAATACAAACTGATTTATAGTGATTCAATTTTCTTGATCTACATCTACTCTTGATTCATCTTCTCACGTGGCAATCGGCTTTTACTACTAATCTTCTTTATAACAGACGAAGATCAACTACCCTTATAATAGCTTTTCTCCTTTTAACAAGTTTAGGAGAGAACCTCCATAGTTACTCTTTTATAATATCTCTCATCTCCTATAACTTAGAATCACCTCTAAACTCAAGAACGAGAAAGAGACTTAAACTATGCTCAAAGTGAGCTACAACCCTTTACTGACTCAAAATTTGATGCCTTATTAACTAAACCTCAATGGGTTATTTCTATGCCCCAAAAGACTTTAAAAATGGTGCCAAAAAATTTAAATCCCCAAAATTTTGTGGTATGGGTAGTACTATCGTTGACACATAGCAATACTATAGCCACAACTTTTGACACCATAATTTTAGACTTTCGGGTGATACTACCATCATAATTTTTAAATTTTGAGTAGTGCTACCACCACCCTCAGAGGTACATGGCCGACATAGGTGGTACCATCACCGACATAGGTGATACTAATATCGACATCATTAACAAGCACTATTTATGCTTGTCGATTGACTTAGGCGGTACCACTGCTTAGGCCTACATCAGGTTACTAATTTGACCTTTTAACAGGCTTAATTTGGCCTGAATTCAAGCTCATTAACTCTTTCAATAAGTTGGTATAGTTTCGGCCTAATACCAACTCAATTTGACCTAGAAAGACCTCGATTAAAATTTTAACAATTCAACCACATATCTGACATAATTATGAAGCTTTTAGCACATTATATGACATTCTGGAATATCGTTTAGTTTTTCGACACTTCATTCGAACATTTGACAGATCATCTTTTTCTTCGATATATCACATGATCTATCGACATGTCGACTTTTTCATGACACCTTATCTTTTAAAATAATACATAATCCTTCCAGCATGATACTCAAACTTATAGCATGAAGTTTAATCTTTAGCATGTCAACTAATCTCTCGGCTTAACATCCAATTTCTGATATAATGCTTTTCTCGGCACAACATCCGATTCTCCTACTTTAACAATTTATAATTTGATGGTTCAAATCCATAATTAAAGTATTTCATGCATCACTGATCTTAAAAATATATTTGATCATAAACATTTAATTATCAAAATCTAGGATTCAACAAACCTATGAACCAGCTTAGCATGCCACTATCTTCACCAAATAATAGCTCAAGTTGAGCTACCATCAAATCTATACATGAGAAGAAGACACATAAAAGACAACCTTCAAGATGCATCAAGGGTTATATGAATAGTTGGCAACGCCATTCAGACTTTGCAATACCCTTGCCACATTCATGTGATTCATGTGACTAATGGACGATATGCTACATTCATACATAGTTGACTTTGCCATCATGTACCTCAATATTATTCTCATTTGCAACCAATAAGCATGTTCAAAAGGCATTTAAACTTTTGGATAAACACTAACTATGGCTCAACCGGAACAAGTAAAACAAAACCTTATCTACATTGGCTAAATTATAGGTAGAGGGAAAATCCAGATTGACTTGGATAATGTCAAGGCGATGCAAGAGTAGCCGAGGTCGAGCACACTCATGGAGTTTTGTAGCTTCATGGAGGCATGCCAATATCTCTATAAGCTCATCTGAAATATCTCCATCCTTACTGCATCATTACACTCTCTTACCAAGGTAAGTCAAAACATCCAATGGATGACAAAACACAACGATATATTTCTCTTATTGTAGAAGAAGATTAGTGAGGCTCCTATTCTAGCCTTATCGAACCTGCAAAGACCATTTAAATTGGAGCTGGATGCATTTCAAAATGCAATAAAGATTATTTTGATGCAAGATGATTGACCTATGGTGTATCACTCTTACATGTCCTGAGAATCTTAAAAGAACTACTTGATGGTTGGAAAAACTATAGTGAACCATATGATGTTTTATCTATTATGAAGATACAACTTTTGATATCTAAATACATAGAACGAAAGCATATTATATCTATAATTCATATTCAATCGAGTGGTGTAGAGCTCCACATCCAAATCGAGTGTATGCTTTAGGTACTTATTCCAAAGCCCTTTTGATTTATAGTTTATGATCGATTCAATGTCATGAACCTACAGAAGGTGACGCAACACTATAAGTCTAGAAATTTCTCAAGCACATCTAATAAGTGCATGAAGAATTTGCCTGATAGTTTTAATGGACTTGGGAGAATTTTAAAGAAAGGAGAGAAGAAGTAGGGAGGTGGCAATAAATTGCAACCTCAAAAAGTTCAAGCTTGTTCATCGTGAAATTCTTTCAATAGTTTGTGTTTAGGTATATTTTTTAAGAAAAAATCTAAATTATTTTCTTTTTGTTCTCTTCTTTTAATATCTTTATCAAGCTCCCACAAAATATAAAAGTGGTTCCGAATCAATATCTAAATCGGATAAACAAAATCTGAATTAATAAATATATATAAGAAAAAATCTAAATGGACCGATAAAGATGATTAAAACTGAAAAAAGAAATTTTATAAAGAATTAAAGAAAATAAAGTAATAAACTTGATATGACAAAAAATGGTAATGTGACACGTCATCCCCCCGACTAACGCACTACCCGAGGCTCGCCATACCCTGCAGCAGCTCGGCCTCCCACGCAACCAAAGGTACAGTCCTGCCCTGCAGACAGCTACATCAGGTAACATCAAACCTCCTCTATAAATACCCCCGAGCCCTTGGCAAATGGGAGAGGAACTCACTCAAACACAACACTCAGAGGCTCTTCTTCTGCCTTATCCACAATCCCCTCCACATCCTTCTCTAACTTGATCGTCGGAGGGGTCGAGCCGAGCTCCCGGCCCGACCTGTGTGCAGGTGCAAGACGGTGTTGCCTCTTCCCGAAGTTGCGGCGGAGCTGCCTCCCGACCCGAGCCGCCGACCCGACCGGGCGACTCGAGCTGCCGAGCTGCCTCCCGACCCGACCGGGTGACCCGAGTTGCCGAACCGACCTCCCGACCCGAACCACCGAGCTCGGCCGCCGGGAGACCTCGAGGAGCGCCTCCAAGGAGATCACCGCCTTCCGGACCTGAACCAAGCCGCGACGGCCCCGAGGCCACGGCTAAAAAAGTTACTTACACTAACATTATGGCGCTAGAAGGAGGGCCTGGAATGACGGTACGTTAGCTTTCTCCTTGGTTGCTCCGCTGCAGCCGACCTGCACCAGCAGCAGCGACTTCTGGGGCCGGTCTCGGCTCCTCGGCCTCTCGGCCACTCGGCCCCACGCGCGCGGCCAACCCGCGCGCCTTGGGCCCCTCGGTCCCACGCGCGCGGCCACCCCGCCCGCGTCCCACGCGCGCGGCCACCCCGCCCGCGTCCCACGCGCGCGGCCACCTTGCCCGCATCCCACGCGCGCGGCCAACCCGCCCGCGTCCCACGCGCGCGACCAGCCCGCGCGTCCCGAGCTCCTCGGCCACGCGCGCAACCAGCCCGTGCGTCCCGAGCTCCTCGGCCACGCGCGCGACCAGCCCGTGCGTCCCGAGCTCCTCGGCCACGCGCGCGACCAGCCCGTGCGTCCCGAGCTCCTCGGCCACACGCGCGACCAGCTCGCGCGTCCCGAGCTCCTCGGCCACACGCGCGACCAGCTCGCGCGTCCTGAGCTCCTCGGCCACGTGCGCGACCAGCCCGCGCGTCCCGAGCTCCTCGGCCACGCGCGCGACCAGCCCGCGCGTCCCGAGCTCCTCGGCCACGCGCGCGGCTCGGCCCCACACGCGCGGCCAGCCCGCCCGCGTCGGCCCCCACGCGCGCGGCCATCCTGCCCGCGTCGGCCCCACGCGCGCGACCAGCCCGCGCGTCTCGGCCACTCGGCCCCACGCGCGCGGCCAACCCGCGCGTCTCAGCCACTCGGCCCCACACGCGCGGCCAACCCGTCCGCGTCGGCCTCACGCGCGCGACCAGCCCGCGCGCCTCGGACCCCTCGATCCCACGCGCGCGGCCACCCTCCCGCGTCCCACATGCGCGGCCAAATCGCCCGCGTCCCACGCGCGCGACCAGCCCGCGCGTCCCGAGCTCCTCGGCCACGCGCGCAACCAGCCCGTGCGTCCCGAGCTCCTCGGCCACGCGCGCGACCAGCCCGTGCGTCCCGAGCTCCTCGGCCACACGCGCGACCAGCCCGCGCGTCCCGAGCTCCTCGGCCACGCGCGCGGCTCGGCCCCACACGCGCGGCCAGCCCGCCCGCGTCGGCCCCCATGCGCGCGGCCAGCCTGCCCGCGTCGGCCCCACGCGCGCGACCAGCTCGCGCGTCTCGGCCACTCGGCCCCACGCGCGCGGCCAACCCGCGCGTCTCAGCCACTCGGCCCCACACGCGCGGCCAACCCGTCCGCGTCGGCCTCACGCGCGCGACCAGCCCGCGCGCCTCGGACCCCTCGATCCCACGCGCGCGACCACCCCGCCCGCGTCCCACATGCGCGGCCAAATCGCCCGCGTCCCAAGCGCGCGGCCGAACCGCCCGCGTCCCACGCGCGCGGCCAGCCCGACCGCGCCGAACACCTCGGCCATAGCGTGCCCGAGACCTCCTCGGCCACAGCCTACCCGAGACCACCTCGGCCATATCGTGCCCGAGACCTCCTCGGCCACAGCCTACCCGAGACCTCCTCGGCCATAGCGTGCCCGAGACCTCCTCGGCCATAGCCTACCCGAGAGCTCCTCGGCCACAGCCTACCCGAGACCTCCTCGGCCACGACTTACCCGAGACTTCCTCTACGCGGCCTAAGTAGCTCCTCGGCCATGGTATGCCCGAGAGCTCCAAGGCCACGGCTTGCCCGAGACTTCCTCTATGCACGCGCAAGTAGCTCCTCGGCCGCGGCATGCATGAGGAGAGATATGGCGTTGCCTGAGAGACTTGGCCTCGTGCGCAGCCAGCACGCAGCCTCGCTGCCTCGGCCTCATGCGCAGCCAACATGCTGCCTCGCTACCTCGGCCCCTCGGCCTCATGCGCGGCCAGCACGCTGCCTCGGCCCCTCGGCCTCGTTCGCAGCCAGCAAGCGGCCTCATGCAAACACATTGCCTTGCTGCCTTGCTGCCTCGGCCACATGCGCAGCCGGCAAGCAGCATCGCTGCCTCGGCCACTCGGCCACATACGTGGCTGCCTCACTGCCTCGTCCACTCGGCCTCGTGCGTAGCCAGCACGCAACCTCGCTGCCTCGGCCACTCGGCCACATGCGCAGCCAACGTGCTGCACGCTGCCTCGGCCCCATGCGCGGTCTATCCGCCCGCGCCGAGCTCCTCGGCCATATCCATCACCTTGCCGACCAGGGTCTCGCCCCTCGGTCACAGCTTGCCTGCGCCGAGCCTACCTCAGAGCGGTCTGCCCACCTGAGCAGTGCCCGCAGCCAGCCTGCGCCGAACCCACCTCGGCGCGGCCCGACCGCCTGTCGTGTTCCTCGGCCGCGTGGTGCCCGAGGCCACGTCCTCGCGTCCTGCCCGCCTGATCGTGCTACTCGGTCGCATGGCCCTTGCGACCACGCCTGCGCGGTCTGCCCGCCTGCGTCGTGCTCCTCGGTCGCGTAATGCCCGAGACCACACCTGCGCCGCCAGCCGCCTGCGTCGTGCTCCTTGGCTCCATGTTCCCGAGACAGACCAGTGCCGCCGGTACGCCCGCGTCGTGCCCCTCGGCTCCATAAACCCCGAGACACGTCTGCACGGCCAGCCTGCCCGCGCCGACCTCCACGGCCATATCCACCTGGTTCACGCCCCTCGGCCGCGGCTTGCCTGCGCCGAACCCCGCAGCTCCATGCTTGCCAAGCCCACCACCTCGGTCGCAGCCTGCCTGCACCGAGCACCTCGGCGACTCTCTGCCGAAATCCCACCTCAGCGCGGCCTGTCCGCCTAAGCGGCGTCCCTCGGTCGCAGCCTGCCTGCACCGAGTACCTCGGCCAATCTCTGCCGAGACCCACCTCGGCGCGGCCCGACCGCCTGTCGTGTTCCTTGGCCGCGTGGTGCCCGAGGCCACGTCCTCGCGTCCTGCCCGCCTGATCGTGCTACTCGGTCGCATGGCCCTTGCGACCACGCCTGCGCGGTCTGCCCGCCTGCGTCGTGCTCCTCGGTTGCGTAATGCCCGAGACCACACCTGCGCCGCCAGCCGCCTGCGTCGTGCTCCTTGGCTCCATGTTCCCGAGACAGACCAGTGCCGCCAGTACGCCCGCGTCGTGCCCCTCGGCTCCATAAACCCCGAGACACGTCTGCACGGCCAGCCTGCCCGCGCCGAACTCCTCGGCCCTCTAGCTTTACACCACCCGGGACACGCCTGCGCGGCCTGCCCGCCTGCGTCGTGCTCCTCGGCTCTTCGGCTCTACGCCACCCGAAACCACGCCTGCGCGGCCTGCCCGCCTGCGTCGTGCTCCTCGGCTCTTCGGCTTTACGCCACCCGAGACCACGCCTGCGCGGCCTGCCCGCCTGCGTCGTGCTCCTCGGCTCTTCGGCTCTACGCCACCCGAGACCACGCCTGCGCGGCCTGCCCGTCTGCGTCGTGCTCCTCGGCTCTTCGGCTTTACGCCACCCGAGACCACGCCTGCGCGGCCTGCCCGTCTGCGTCGTGCTCCTCGGCTCTTCGGCTTTACGCCACCCGAGACCACGCCTGCGCGGCCTGCCCGCCTGCGCCGTGCTCCTCGGCTCTTCGGCTTTACGCCACCCGAGACCACGCCTGCGTGGCCTGCCCGCCTGCGTCGTGCTCCTCGGCTCTTCGGCTTTACGCCACCCGAGACCACGCCTGCGCGGCCTGCCCGCCTGCGTCGTGCTCCTCGGCTCTTCGGCTTTACGCCACCCGAGACCACGCCTGCGCGGCCTGCCCGCCTGCGACGTGCTCCTCGGCTCTACGGCTTTACGCCACCCGAGACCACGCCTGCGCGGCCTGCCCGCCTGCGTCATGCTCCTCGGCTCTTCGGCTCTACGCCACCCGAGACCACGCCTGCGCGGCCTGCCCGCCTGCGTCGTGCTCCTCGGCTCTTCGGCTTTACGCCACCCGAGACCACGCCTGCGCGGCCTGCCCGCCTGCGTCGTGCTCCTCGGCTCTTCGGCTTTACGCCACCCGAGACCACGCCTGCGCGGCCTACCCGCCTGCGTCGTGCTCCTTGGCTCTTCGGCTTTACGCCACCCGAGACCACGCCTGCGCGGCCTGCCCGCCTGCGCCGTGCTCCTCGGCTCTTCGGCTTTACGCCACCCGAGACCACGCCTGCGCGGCCTGCCCGCCTGCGTCGTGCTCCTCGGCTCTTCGGCTTTACGCCACCCGAGACCACGCCTGCGCGGCCTGCCCGCCTGCGTCGTGCTCCTCGGCTCTTCGGCTTTACGCCACCCGAGACCACGCCTGCGCGGCCTGCCCGCCTGCGTCGTGCTCCTCGGCTCTTCGGCTCTACGCCACCCGAGACCACGCCTGCGCGGCCTGCCCGCCTGCGTCGTGCTCCTCGGCTCTTCGGCTCTACGCCACCCGAGACCACGCCTGCGCGGCCTGCCCGCCTGCGTCGAGCTCCTCGGCTCTTCGGCTTTACGCCACCCGAGCACAACACCTGCGCGGTTGCCCCGCCTGCATTGTGCTCCTCGGCCCTCGGCTCTACGCCATCCCGAGACCACCCCAGCGCGGCCAACCCGCCTGCGTTGTGCTCCTCGGCCCTCGGCTCTACGCCATCCCGAGACCACACCTGCGCGGTTGCCCCGCCTGCGTTGTGCTCCTCGGCCCTCGGCTTTACGCCACCCGAGACCACACCTGCGCGGTCACCCCGCCTACGTTGTGCTCCTCGGCCCTCGGCTCTACGCCTCCCGAGATCACACCTGCGCGGTCACCCCGCCTGCGTTGTGCTCCTCGGCCCTCGGCTCTATGCCTCCCGAGATCACGCCTGCGCGGTCACCCCGCCTGCGTTGTGCTCCTCGGCCCTCGGCTCTACGCCATCCCGAGACCACACCAGCGCGGCCAACCCGGCTGCGTTGTGCTCCTCGGCCCTCGGCTCTACGCCTCCCGAGATCACACCTGCGTGGTCACCCCGCCTGCGTTGTGCTCCTCGGCCCTCGACTCTATGCCTCCCGAGATCACGCCTGCGCGGTCACCCCGCTTGCGTTGTGCTCCTCAGCCCTCATCGGCTCCATCGGCCCCGAGTCTAACCCTGCTCGGCTTTCTGACTGAGTTGCGCACTTCGGCCCCATGTTGCACGAGACACGTCCGCGCGGCTAGCCCGCCTACGTCATACGCCTCGGATATGCATGACCAGCCCACCTGAAGTAAAAAGCCATGCATCGGACCCCCTGCATGCAAGAACCGACGCATAGCTCCTTTCGGGGGGCATATGATATGGCAAAAAATGGCAATGTGACACGTCATCCCCCCGACTAACGCACTGCCCGAGGCTCGCCATACCCTGCAGCAGCTCGGCCTCCCACGCAACCAAAGGTACAGTCCTGCCCTGCAGATAGCTACATCAGGTAACATCAAACCTCCTCTATAAATACCCCCGAGCCCTTGGCAAATGGGAGAGGAACTCACTCAAACACAACACTCAGAGGCTCTTCTTCTGCCTCATCCACAATCCCCTCCACATCCTTCTCTAACTTGATCGTCGGAGGGGTCGGGCCGAGCTCCCGGCCCGACCTGTGTGCAGGTGCAAGACGGTGTTGCCTCTTCCCGAAGCTGCGGCGGAGCTGCCTCCCGACCCGAGCCGCCGACCCGACCGGGCGACCCGAGCTGCCGAGCTGCCTCCCGACCCGACCGGGTGACCCGAGCTGCCGAACCGACCTCCCGACCCGAACCACCGAGCTCGGCCGCCGGGAGACCTCGAGGAGCGCCTCCAAGGAGATCACCGCCTTCCGGACCTGAACCAAGCTACGACGGCCCCGAGGCCACAGCTAAAAAAGTTACTTACACTAACAAAACTAATTTTTAGTTTTGAGATATAGAACATACGAGCTATAAGTATCATGGTATAGTGTTTTTGAAACAGAACATCTTTAAGGGGCTCCATCGGTACTTTAGTCTTATGCACCAAACGATCTGATTTGATTCGTGAACTGACCTGGTTAGAAGTCCGGTCCGCGACGAACCGGTGCCGTTTGGGTTTAATAACTATGGGTTCGCTGCATGCCGAGGCCTCGTGCAGGGCTGCTCAATGGTTTCCTTTCTCTGGCCACTCCACTTAGCACGATGTTTCCCGACAGCTTCGCCCTCTTGAATCCTCTCCGCCTCTCTCGTTGCGGTTCCCTAGACTCTCTCAAGAAGCTCCACGTCCTCCTCGTCGTCACCGGGCTCATACACGACCACTCCGTCGTCCTCCAAACCATCAAAAGCTATCTTCGCTTTGACCAGCCGTTGCTCGCGCTCTCGGTCTTCGAAACTGCGGAGAACCCGACGCTATACGTGCAAAATCTGGTGATCCGATGCCTTTCACATCACGGTTTTTACAGTGATTTGCTGCGCCTTTACTCGCGATCCCAGCATTCAAGCCGACACCGTCTTGGCTCGGATGAGTTCACGTTCCCCTTCGTGATCAAGGCTTGCTCCGCAGTTTCTGGCTTTCGAGCTGAGAAAGAGGTTCATTGTGTAGTCCTGAAGTCTGGATACGGAGGCCATTTGGTGGTACAGACTGCTCTTCTTCATATGTACGCGAAGACTGGCCGTATGGAATGGTCGAGGAAGGTTTTCGACGATATGTCTGGCAGAGATTTGATTTCCTGGAACGCGTTGATATCGGGCTATTCTTCAAATGGGCTTGACCGAGAGGCTTTCGAAGCTTTTCGGCAGATGCAAGCGGATGGTTTGAAGCCTAATTCGAGCACCTTCCTGGGTGTGATTCCTTTGTGCAGAAGTCTTGGACCACCTATGGCAGGTCATTTGATGCATGGTCTCGCTCTGAAATGTGGGGCTTTTAGTGACAAGGCCTTGGTGCCTACTCTTATTTCGATGTATGCTGGATGGGAGGATCTAACAGCAGCTAGATTGCTGTTTGATCTACTACCCTCAAAAGATCTAGTTGTTTGGAATGCTATGATTTCAGGGTATTCACAGAATGGGAAATGGGATGAAGCCATCGAAGTTTTCCAGCTCATGCATCACAGTGATGCAAGGCCAGACATTGTCACGTTAGTCTCCATCCTTTCCTCTTGCAGTAATCTCTGTACTATTGACTGTGGCAAGTGCATCCATGCTATTGGAATAAAACACGGCATTTCTGATCAGAGTTCTGTTGTTGCTGCACTTGTTTCAATGTATGCTAAGCATGGAGAAATCGATTCAGCTGAGGATCTATTTCACACGACACCAGAGAAAAGCTTACTTCTATGGAATCCTATGATATCAGGCTATCTTTCGAATGGGCTTTGGGACATGTTCTTGGGTGCTTTCCATAACATGCAACTTGAAGGTGTGCTTCCAGATGACATTTCTATGATCAATGTCATTTCAGGCTGCACGATGGCTAAAGACTTGTGCCGTGGTAAATCTGCCCATGCATACAGTATCAGAAAAGGATTCATATCAAACATAAGAGTGATGAATGCACTCTTATCTTTATACTGTGATTGCAATCAGTTCTCTACTTCACTCGAGTTATTTCACCGAATGCAAGTCCGAAGTGTAATTTCTTGGAATACTTTGATAAGTGGGTGGGGGAAGATTGGAGATATACAATCCTTAGTAGCATCATTTCGCTCAATGTGTCAGGAAGGTGTAAAGTTCGACATGGTCACTGTGATCAGCATTCTCTCTAGCTTTTGCAGTGTTGAGGATGCTGCATCTGGAATGTCCTTTCATGCCTTAACAATAAAAAATGGATGCAATTTGGATTTGTCTGTTGCTAATGCACTTATAAGTATGTACATGAATTTTGGTGATACTGAGGCTGGTAACCTACTGTTCAATGGTTTGTCCTCCAGAAGTATCATCACTTGGAACGCTCTAATGACGGGATACCGTAACACTAACTTATTTGCAGAGGTCATGATCCTTTTCAACCAATTGAGGATGGATGGCCAGAAGCCAAATTCTGTGACCTTGTTGAATGTATTGCCTGCATGTGAAAGCCTGTTGCATGGTAAATCAATTCAAGCTTATGCTGTTAGAAATTTCTCTGTGTTGGAGTCATCCCTTCTTACAGCAACAATGATGATGTATGCTAGATTTGAAAATGTTCGTTATTCCCACCTGCTCTTTGAGATGATAGATAAAAAAAATGTTGTTGCTTGGAATACTATGATGTCTATATACATTCAAGCCAATCATGCAGAAGCAGCAATCCACTCTTTCAGAAAAATGCTTTGGATGGAATTAAAACCTGACCATGTAACGATGTTAAATTTGGCATCTGCATCTTCTCACTTATGTTGTCTAAATATGACACAATGCGTGACAGGCTCTGCAATTCGCAGGGGCTTCGAGAGTCACACCTCCATCAGCAATTGCCTTATGTATATGTTTGCAAGGTGTGGAAGCATACCAACAGCGAGAAAAGTGTTTGATGGGTTAGAGGAAAAGGACTCTATCAGTTGGAGTGTGATGATAAATGGATACGGAATGCATGGCGATGGTAAAGCTGCCCTTCTACTCTTCTCAATGATGAAAGAAGCTGGGTGGCAACCAGATGACATTACTTTTGTTAGTGTTTTGTCTGCTTGCAGTCATGCTGGTCTTGTCGAACAAGGGAGAACATTCTTCAAATCAATGACAGAAGACCATGGCATAACACCAAGGATGGAGCATTATGCATGCATGGTGGACCTGTTTGGGAGGACAGGGCACTTGGACGAAGCCTATGATATCATTAAGTGCCTTCCTTTTAAGGCTTCTGCAAGCTTGCTTGAGTCCTTGCTTGGAGCTTGTCAAAGCCATGGAAATGCTAAAATTGGAGAAGCTATCGGAAAGTTGCTCATTGAGTACAGACCTAGCAATGCAAGTTCCTATGTGATGCTTTCAAACATTTATGCTGCAGCCGGACAGTGGACCGATTATGGAAGGGTAAGGTGTGATATGGAAGTCAGAGGAGTGAAAAAGGATGCAGGAATAAGTCTTGTTCAGGTAAAATAGCATGGTTGTTGGTTACTTGCTGCACTAACAATTTTCTGTGGATTATGTTGTATTCAGACACAATGTTCATGGTCTTGAATCAGATTTGATAATTTCTAATGTCAAATTAAGCAGTGAGCTAAGTTGAAGACGTGTTCACTCATAAGCTGAGAAGAAAGGCCAATACCTGACCGTAGAAACTCAAAGGAGTCCGAAGAGTTTAATGGTAATATTCTACTTTGTTAAATATGTTCTCCTTTGTTATTTGGAAATTGCTGCACTGCTAGTAAATGACATAAATGAGAACAGGGATAGGAATAGATTGGCTGGTAATCATTTGAATCAGCATGATAACCCTGGTGTACATCAAGCAAAAGATTTCACAGGATAATCTTTCAATGATCAGATCATCTATCACAAATTCATGGCCAAGTATTACAGAAATATTACGGTTGAGTGAACAAGAAAGTGCATAAAGCAGTCTCTAATAAATTTGTGGCCAAATATTGCAGATTGATTGTAGGATGAATCTTCTCCTAAAAGCTTCATTTTACTATTCTCAAGGATGGTGTTGTTGGGAAGACATGTGAAGGAGACAGGATTGAGGCACAAACATTCCAATTTCTAATCCGTTTGGGGGAAAAGATTGGATGGTCTCGATCCTTCTTTCGAGTGAATTTACGCTTTTTGGGAGGTGTAGTTATTGGAAGACGAGGGAATTCAAAAGAGGATAAAAATTTATATTGTTTTTTTTTTTAAGAAAAGGAAAATCTAATCTCACAATTAGAAACAAACTTTTTGCTTCTTGAGCAATAACTCCCACTCCTTAAGGTTGGAATTTGTTATTGCCTCCCTTTTTTATCCACCTCTCTACTGTTAATTGCCCTGTCTTTAAACTGTTGCTTGTTCTCTCTATGTTGTTCTGGTTAGGGAGCCATGCTTCATTTTATTAATCTGGTGGAGAAGACTCCTAACTCAAGTTGGACTCTCAATCGGAATCCAACTCACCTTCCGATCCGAATCCAACTCGGATTAAGCTAAGTTGAGACTTTGAATTACTCGCATCTAAGATTTAAGCTTGGGTTTGGGTCGGCTAAATCTGAGTTGAATCAAGCATGACTTGAATTGAGATTAAGCTAAATTGGAGTATTATTCCGACATAGAATAGGAGTATGACTCAAACTTAGTTTGATCATCTCTCTCTAAACACGACTGTCCTAATTTGGTGATTCAGCTCCTATTAATCTGGAATTGAAGATGAGTAAAACTCTGTTTCACTAACTTTTTTTGTGCACAACTTTGCAAAACTTGACTTTTGTCTTCTATCTTATTCAGAAAGCAATTTTGATACTTCATATTATGGTAGTAATATTGTTTTCAATAATATTATCTTCATATAGAGTCTTCTCTTGGTTAATCACCAAGTCAAAGGTAACATCTCACTTAATTTATTATATAGCATCGATAGTTAAAATATCTTTAAATTCTTCACATTCACAACCAAGTATATCGCAACTCAAGTTGGCATGCACCATATCCAATCCACTTAAAGACTTTGAACGATTGAGCTTGAGTATCTTTTCTTATCCATTCAAGCACTCCTTTCCTAGGTGTACCAAGACGAGAGACAATCATTTTGAAATCAACCCTTAACGAGTTGTAAGTCGTGTCAATCCTTCTATTTCTATTGAGTCCGTTAAGGCTAATATTCAAATTTCTCATGCACCAATTGGATGTACTCAAGAAATTTTTTAGCTTGTAGAGCTATGTTACTTTATTTGAAGGTTTGTGATGATAAATCGATCATGAACTATAGACCAAAAGGGCTTTAGTATCTTTTTATAAAAACTATCATGAACTTTTAGAATCATTTTATAAAAAATATCATGTCTTTTTCATCATTACTTAAGTTTTGACTTGAGTAATCTTCTTTAAATTAAGGGTAATATCATTTTATTTTTTTGGTAAAAATTTTCTATTCTTCTTTATAAAATTTATATGTTATTTTATAAGTTATTGGAGATCCTATGAGTTCTTCACGAGATAGATTATCCAAATCTTTTTCTTCATAGATCACCATCAACTTTAGATCCTAACTCTAAGAAAGAAAACTTAAGACCTTACAAATCAATTTAATATTAGTATAACTTTTGTTAGGTGCTTTCAATAATATCCATAAACCGGTGTACAAGTCACCAATGGACTTGCTTGATTTCATTTTAAATAATACATAATTATGAACTAAAAGATTAATTCTAGATTCTTTTATTTTATTAGTTTCTTTATATGTAACTTTAAATATGTGTCAAATATCATGTGTATTATTATAAATAGAAATTTGATTGAATTCATTTTTATCTAAAACATAAAATAAAAGATTCATAGATTTAGCACTCAAAAGGAAAATTTCTTTTCTAAATCATTTCAGTCATCCATCCATTGGTTTGGTAGATATTTAAAAACTAAACCCAATAATATTTCATAAATTATAATCAATAGAAAGCAAAAATATTCTCATTTTAGTTTTTGAATGTGTAGTTCATCCTATTGAATATAGGAGAACATATAATAGAGTGGGCACTCTTTATTGCTTTAAAATGTCATTAGATCTCCCTTGGATGCTAATCTAATTAAGAGAACCCTACTCTAATATCAAATATTAGGATCATAATGACACTAAGAGAAAGACAGGGGTTGAATTAGTGCTATAATAAATTTTAATTAACTTTAAAATTTGATCCAAAAAATATCAAAAACATAATAAACCAAATATTGAGTGTGAGCAAGAGTCATGAGTAAAATAAATGATGCTAAGTAAATAATCATAATCCAAAGTCACAAGAAAGAGAAAGAATATAAATTCATTTATAGTTGTTTAATCTTCTTAACTTATGTCTACTTTCGATTCATTTTCTTTCGAGGTAACTAACTTTCATTATCTATCTGACTTCTATCAAATAAAAATTAATAATTTTTTTTCTATTTTAGGCTTAGGAAAGAAATTTCATACTAATTTTTTTATAAGAGACCTGCTAGCATCTAGTATCATAATTAAACCCAAGAGGGAGAAAAAGATTCAAACAGTGCTCAAAGAGAAAGCTAAAATTCTTTACAAACTTAAGAATGGATACTCTCTATCAATTAAACCTAAGTGAGATATTTATAGCTTTAAAAATAATGTCAAAATTTTAAATTCTAATTATTTTGGTGTGTGAGCGACACTACCATTATCATTGGCTAGTACCACAATCTTCGATGTGAAGTAACAATGCTAGACTCTAGTAGTACTATTATCATAATTTTTGACATAAAGTTATAATATTGAAATCTAATGATACTACTATCATATTTTTTTCACACGAAGTTATAATACTAAACTCTAGTAGTACTATAATCATAATTTTTGACATGGCATCGCAAAACTTGATCTTGGCGATACTACCATTATCGTAGTGGTAGTGCTACCATTATCATAGTGGTAGGTGCCACCGTTGATCTAGGTAGTTTGAGCTACATGTTTTGTTCTTCTAATGGCTTAAATTTGATCAAACTTCAAGCATAATAACTATTACAAACTTAGGCTCAATTTTAGCTTGATATTAGCTTAAATTAGTACAAAATAATATCGACCAGGATATTAACTCTTCAACCACTCATCTAGCACATCTACAAAGCTTTCAGCATATTGTCCACTCTTTTAACATGTTATCTAATATTCTGATACTTCATCTAAATCTTCGGTATATCATCGTATCCTTTAGTATATCGCTCAATCCATCAGCTTATTATCTTTGTCATGATATCTGATTTTTTAATGTGATATTTTACCCTTTCATTATGTTGTTTGAATCTGTAGCAAAAAGTTCATTCTCCGATATGTCGACCAATCCTTTGGCTCGATATCTAATTTTTGGTACAACTATCTTTCGACACAACTTCTAACTCTCTAGCTCGACATTTGCCCTTCAATGGTCTGAGTCTTTGGTCAAGTATTTTCTACATCATTTATCTTAATAGTATATTAGCTTATCAAATTCATTAATTGATATTAATATTAAAATCAGAGATTAATAGATAGTAATCATTCCTAAGATCAATCTACTTAGAATCAACCAATAAGTCTAACATATTATCCAACTTATGGATGGGGAATTATTATTTAACTGTGATTTTATTGATGGCTTTAACACTAGTGCATCTGCACTACCTATCATCCTTCTTTATGGTGAGAAAAGAAGGTACTGTATAAGAACAAAGGCTTTCTTGTATGAACCTATCACAAAATAGTTCATCAACTTGCCTCTTGAGCTTTTTATACTTAGTAGGATTCATCTAATAATAGGGAAAATAAAGATAAGGAGGCTCCTGAAACTAAGTTAATGGCATGTTGAATATCATGCATTGGATGTATATTTTATAGGGAAAGTCCTCTAAATTTTTTTTATTATCAAGGAGCAACTTAGTTTAGGACTCGAGCTAAGCCTCTTTGGTTACCAAGGCAAAAGCTATACCCAAGTCTTTAAGCTCGACAAGCTAAGGGCCAAATCTTAAAATGTCCAAAGGCTTGGATGGAAATACAAGCGTTGAGGCTATTGCTAGTCATAGGTGCACACTGCAAGCTAATCACGTGAGTTTTGACACATGTGACATGACATGTAATCTTTTTACTTATTATTATTATGATATTTTTTATTTTTTATTTCTTGATGCATAAATATATTGTGATGTCTATGGATATGTGCAATAGGAATTAGATCGTGTTGAGATCATGATAGTGAGATCGATTCATCTTTAAACATAAACCCCAAATAATCCTAGTCATAGGTTACTCAAGAGAAACATCAAGATAATCGAATAGATTAGTGTGTTGTATATGCGTTCATACAATAGAGGTAGCTGGTCTCATAGCTGCTCGTGTAGGGACACTAGGGCTACAGTGCAGGTGCTCATTCGAAAATGAGTTTACTGATTGATTCACTTATGAAATGTTAGATAGTTGATGATACCTCATTGTTGGACAATGATTCAATCATCCTAATGATGTACCTGGTCCTTAGACTTGAGACACTAATGATGTCATGTATGACTACTCCACTCTTTGATACTGGACTTATAGATCTGGAAGTTCTAGATCTAGTACAACTAGTTATCGGGAGTGGCAATCAATCTTAGGTGGGCTATTGAGTGTTGATAAAGGATATTTGCTCTCAGTATTATGAGTGAAATATTTCACGTATTTGTATTCCAACAAATCCTTGGCCAAGGTCATTCGGATTGAGAGAAAAAGAATTTTCCGGGAGAATCCAATTAGAGCGAGACTCTAGGAGAAACCATATGGGCCTGACAGCACTATGCCCGGTATATGATCTTTGAGATATTAGATGGATGAGGGACTATAGGTATATAGTAACTAAGGACATATAGGTCCAAAATATTGAAATCCCTTGTATCATCTAGGATTACGGCGTAGTGGCCTAGTATGTTCGTAGTCGATGAGTTTAGTGAATTCTTATAGAGATAATAATTCACTGAACCAGAAGGAGTTTTGACAAGTATGACTTAGGGCCAAATCGATATTGGGCCTAGAGGGTCACATACATATAGCAGGTGTTGTGACGAGTAGAGGTTCGTATATGAGATATTCACTGGAGCTCTTGTCTTATTGGATATCTAATAAGCCCTTGAATTATTGGTTCATATGGATGAGAACCAATCAGAGCCAATGAAAGATTATTGGATAGAGATCCACTAATCTAAGAGACTTGGATAGTTGGATGGAGATCTAATATCCAATAGGGTAGGATCCATTAGGGTTAAGTTGATGGGGGCCTCTATAAATAGGAGGGAACCAAAAATCGATAGGCTAGAGGTTTCTTGGTTGCCACCTCCTATTCTCTTCTCTCATTCTCCTCCTCAGATAGTAGCTGTGGAGTTTTGGGTAGCGATTTGAGGAGCGTCGTCATAGCACTACTATGTGGATCACCGCTAGAGAGGATGACGCTTGACCTCCTTCATCCTCTCCTACAAATCTACGGGGATTCAGGGATATACGATCTCCTTGGGTAACACAACCATCTCACGTGTGGTTTTCAATTTCACTGATTTTGCACACCAATCTTCACATGATGACGAACACATCATTGGAAATCCCCAATAAGCACTATTAAAACAATTTAATACGGATAGTGCTAAGGCTATTAATGCACCAATGAACACATCATAGGGGTATGATAGGTAGTTTACTATACCTCACAACAACTATACCTTATATTATGTTTAGCGTTGGATTATATGCTAGATTTTAATCTAATCCCAAGTAATCTCACCTAAAAGTTGTTTTAAGGATTTTTAGATATTTAAAAGGAACTTCTAATCTATGATTATGATATCCAAAATAAAAAATCTTTGAATTAATTGCTTATGTCGATGCTGATTTTGCTAAATATAGAATAGATAGAAAAAGCACATCTGGAACATATCAACTCTTAGGTCATATATCTATTTCTTGGTCTTCCAAGAAATAAAATTATGTTGTATTATCTATAGTTGAAGTTGAATATATAGCAGTAGGTGCATATTATATATAAGTTATTTAGATGAAAAATACTTTAGAAGACTATGTAATTTATTTAAAAAATATTCCTATAAAATGCGATAACACTATTGCAATATGTTTAACAAAGAATCTCAATCAACACTCTAGAACTAAATATATTGACATTAGACATCATTTTATTAGAGATCATATTACTAATCATGATATATCTCTAGAATTTATTGATATAAAACATTAATTAGCTGATATTTTTATAAAATCATTGAATGAGGAACAATTTGATTTTATTAGAAGAGAATTAGGCATGTTAAATCTTCCTAATGTATGAATTTCTCTTATACATTTTTTGGATTTCTTGGTTTTTTGTAACTTAAGTTTTCATTTTAAATCGAGATCATTTCCTATTATTCCTTCTTCTTGCTATTTACAAAAAAAAAAAGATTTGATTCATAGACTTTTGGTATTCACAACTTGATCTTTTATTTTTTAGATGATGATCATGAATCTTTCCTCTTTCTATTTGCAAAAGTAGAGCTTTAATTCATGGACTCTCGGATTCATGACTTGATCTTTCTTTTATTCATGTGATGGTTGAAATTTTTGCATCCTTGATTTCCTATGATTCTGTTAAGTTTTTATGACTTGAGTCTTTTCACTTTTTAAAAAGGAAGACTTGTCAGGATGAGTCATGATATTTTGGATTCATGTGATGATTGAAATTTTTGCACCATTAAATTCTTCCTCTCTTTTTTTCTAATAAAAAGGGTAGAAAGAAAAGTGCTATCTTGCACATCTCAAGAGAAGTAAAGTGCTAGCTTGCATATCTTAAAAGAGAAGCAAGAATTACTAGCTTGCACATTTCAAGTAAAAGCAAATATTACTAACTTTCACATCTCTAATACCTACTAGCTTGCATGTTTTAAAAATTATTAGTTGTATTTTTCTCCTTTTTGTTAATGACAACGGGGAGATGTAAAAAAGTAATGATGAATGAGTTGAAAATAATGATAAAAAAATGATGAATGTTTTGAAAATGTAAATGTTTTCAAATCGCTTGATGACTTCATATTTTGAAATTATGCATGATGATGATTCGAAATCTTATGTTTTAGTATCATGTATGTTATGCCCAAAGTGATGATGATTTATAATGTTTTGAGAATTATATATATTGTATCATGACGAATTGAAATATTTATAATTTGAAATGATGCATGCAATGATATGTATATAATGTAAGTTATAATGATGCATATGAAGTGTGAAATGATGAACTTTGCAAAGAAAATGATTAAAATTATTTTAATTTGAATTCTAAAGTTATCATTTTCTAAATTCAAAGTTTCCTTCAATATGGCATTTAGATAGGGGGAGTTTAGTCTAAACTCCATCATCAATTAGTTGTCATCGTCAAAAAAGGGGAGATTGTTGAATCCCAAATTTTGATGATGAAATCAATCGATGAGTTTACGATATAATATGTTATTTGAGAAAAGTAATGCAGAACTAATTTCGATAAATGATTGAAGCAAAAAGGATCAAACGTTGGGTCGGAGTTATAAAACGGGCATTGAGCCGGAAGAATTAGATGTTGCGCAAAGATCAGAAGTTGCAAGAGTTAACTTATCGATGGATCAAGTGATACACCAAAGATTCAGAAGATGCGCCAGAAGTTCGTCAGAAGTTCATCAGGAATTCGGATGAACAAATGACAAGCGGAACAACTTAGATTTACAATCTTGTAATTGTGTTAGTCCTTATTATCGAAGTTAGGTCTTAATTTGAGTTACGTTTGGGTATATCCTACTAACTCAATTAGGGGCCAACTAGGCTTTAGTTGAGGGTTTTTTGGGCCAAGTGAAAGGCCCATTTAGTGATCCTTAGCTGGCCTAAGCGGTAGCACCGCTAGGGCTAGCGATGGCACCACTTGAGGCTCGACCTCCTAGGCTATTTGGGCGGTGGTATTACTAAGACACTGTCTCCGAGACTATGTTAGACAATGGTACCACCCAGTGTCAGTGTTAGATTAGGTGGTAGTACCATCCAATGTCAGACCGACAAGTAATGGTGCCACCAGTTGTCAGTCTGACAAATGGTGGTACCGCCCAATAATGGTAGTGGTACTGTCAGTACCTCGAAAACTCAGGATAAGACACTTTTTAGTTATATTTTCTAAGTCATTTGGGATCTATAAATACTCCACTCTTTCCCGAAAGAGTACCAAATTAAAAATAAAAGTCTTAAGATTTTGAGTTATAAAATTCTTAAAAAAGTGCTAAGTGTTTTCCTCCTTTTCCTTAAGTTTTGAGATCATTCTAAGAGAGGTGTGAGACTTGTAAAAATTATCTCCTAAAGTTGTGAAAAAGAGATAAAATTGTAAGAGAGTAGTTGGTATTCACCTATTGAAAGAAGACTGATAGTAGAAGTCGATGGCCTCGATGGAGAAAGAATTGGGAGTAGGCATAGGTCACGACAACCGAACCAATATAAATCCGGTGTACTCTTTTCGTTTGTTGTTTACCTTCATTATCTTCTTATTTAATAGTCTACTATTTTTGTTTGCACTCTTACGACATTTTAAGTTTAAACGCACGCCCCGACCCCCTCTCCTCTTAGTGACATTCAATCCTAACACAAGCTACATTGTAAGGTTGTAGGTATCATTCAGGTTTTAGTCCAAATTTAACTATAGAAGTTTAGGATACTTCATTAAGGCTACTTCCCCCATCTATAATATTCTTACAATTATAATTGCTGCACTTAATGTCTATGTAAAGAATATTTGTGTGACACCAATCCTCAAAAGTCTTGGGTTAAGCCAAGACATAGTGCACAACCACAACAATGTGTTGGGTGGCATTATGTAATCCTTCATTGTCATTCATGTGTTCTTCAATAGGATTGTGTTCATGCAAAGGTGTTTCATCACAATGTGATGTAGCATATCCCCTTAGTTATCTCAGTTGAAATGGATTTAGCTCTGGCTTAAAGATTAGGTTATCATCAAAGTGATCCCTTTGTCAAGATGGCAATCGAATGGCTTCAAGAGTGATCAAGCACCCATTGAAGGTTTGATAGTAATCTTGACAACAAACTAGGCAAATATCCATAGCCTCAAGTTTAGTATTTATTTGAGCCAACACTTGTATAACCCGATCTAGACCTAGGTTGTCTTGGGTTAAGGGATTCAATGGGATGAAAAGAGATGTTACTGCAGTCGACGTAGAGGCAGAATGTATTCAATCTAGATAATTAGGATAGTGCTAATGTTTTAGGGTAGTTGTTGAGGCTACTGGTGATATTTTTAGCTGAAATTTTTTGAAAATGTTCTTGACTCATAATGATATAACTATTGAAGGAAGTAAATGAGTTGTGCAAAGAACTAAAAAAGATTAGATTTATTTGCTCTAATACCCTTTTATGTGAGCTTTTGTATGGTTCATATTGGGTTAAAGGGCTAAAAAAAGTATGCAAAGAACTAATTCTTAACAAGCGACAACTAAAGGGGTTGGATCAATTATATCCCATAAGTTAATATATCGTTGAAGATTCAAGGATAGGAAATATTTTTCCCATAAAGTGCTTATGATAAACTAAAAGATTACAAAATATTTAGCTGGATGAGAGGACAATAAATCCATTAAAGAAGAGAGGAAAACAGAGGGAGTACGGGTAGGACGAGATGATGATAGTGATGATGATGGATGTTGTTGTTGCTTCACCAGTGGTGGTGTATGACGACCATCATGGTCGTTCTGTTACATTATGTGGTGATGATGATGGTTACTATTGTTCTTTCACCAATGGTGTCTAGGCGATGAAGAGAGATGGAGGAAAAGAGAAAAAGAGTAAAAAAACACTCTTAGATGACTCTTCTTGTTTACATATCTCACATAGTTTCATAGTAGCTACAAACTTCCAACTTCTTTTTATTAATTGCCAGAAGTATGTATATTTTTTATAGAGATATATGCCATTTAGATGAGTGTCATATATATCTTTTCTAGAAGAGAAATGTATAGGGATTCATTTGATAAAGATATGTATCCAACCTTTGGATGAATGATACATACCTCTCTTTTGAAAGAAAGAGGAGTAAAGATTTATATGATTAAGACATAAGTCCACTTTAAGATCTTTTACTACGTGCACTTCAAGATGTGTGAATGACATCCCCCTTGATGATCTTCATATAAGCTTAAGCCCAAAGTCCAATATAATGTGTCAAATATCCAAATCATATTATAATTCAATAAAAAATAATATATATATGAAGGGTCTTGCAATGGGCATTTAGACTTGTGTTGCTTCGAGTTAGCTATCTAGAGCTCTTCATGTCCTCTTGAACTATTATAATGTTATGGTGATTCTCTAATCCCCATCACCAAGTTAGTAAGTTTAAAATAAAAGTAGGATAAAAAGAAAGATAGTGAAACTCAATTGCGAGGAAGAAAGAATGATCTGGAGTAAAATTGGTTGTGATGATGAAATAGCTTAAAAAGTTTATCTTTACTCTTACTTATATTCTTACTCATTTAAACACCTGCTTATCTTGCTTTCTAATTATTTGTATATTCTTAATTAGTTTGTGAAAAAGTTTTCAATCACATTTACATTAATAATTGGTATTTTAGCTCAATTCTCTCAAAACTAGGCTTTACACCGTAGAGAACACCATCATCTTCAACAGTATCCTAGAGGTTTATTCTATCTCTTATCTACCTATATTTCATGAATAGATTATATTTAACAAAAATAAAAATAAAAGTTTTCTTACTTCCCATTGATTATGATTTATGAAATATTATTAAGTATGGATTTTAAAAAGATTCTAATACCATAAATGGTTTTGAAATGACAAAACTCTTTCGAAGAGTTTTATCAAAAACATATTCCATGAGCCCATTACGCTCCACCTCAACAGTTTCAAGTTCCAGAATTTAGAGACGATTGCTCTTGAATCTTTAAAAGCTTTGCTTCTAAAGCAACATTCCGTTTCCAATCTCTACCACCATGCACCATCTTGAATAAGTTTATCCACGAATTGGGGATTGTCTAAGAGGAACACCCACTCGAGGGTGGTCATTTGGAGAAGCAGGAGTGACATCTCCTAAGGTAGATACATCAGCACGTGGAAGAGATGTGAGTCAGGAACCACTCCTATCGAAGCAGGAGAGGCTAAACCGACTTCGGCGTCTCTTCCCAAGTGTGTGGCGGAAGGTGCGACGGGTCGGGGACCGGCGAAGGAAAGAGATGGGAGAAGAGAGTTACCCGGAGGGAGAAGAGTCGCCATAATCCATTATTCCAAGAGTCTAATATTAATTTATGTAAGGAAACCAACGTCCGACTTTGACTAAGACAGAGACTTGGAACTCTCAAAACTCTTAAGACAATGGGAAACTTGGAATCAAATCAAAGTTTCCTTTTGTTTTCTTTCTATTTTTAATTTTTTTAAATTTATTTATTAAAAATATATTTTGATTGTCTAACTCGAAAGATAGATTCAAATCCAATCATAACCCTTTTTCACGAGAATATCATTGACAAAATTAGGTAGAATATCAAATTCGATAACCTGAGACCTGTAAAATTATGTCTGAGACATGCTGGACAAAGTCCTTAGTTTGCGACTTATCAAAAACTGTACTAAATTTGAGAATTATAAGCATATCCTAGATTCCATCCGTTGTGAGGTGATGTAAGGTGATATCCACGTTATTGAGTTGGGAGTATTACTATTGCTAAAACATTGAGCATGTATTATTGACATATCACAGTGTTCACATTAGTATACATCAAAATAAACACTTTAGGCTATCAGCTATTTATGACATGGTTCAACATTTTACCACCTCTGCATTATTAATAGAATGATATATCTACACATATATCGAAAATTTATGAACTCATTTCTTAATGTGTGATCATCCACGCCAAAATTACAATACAACTAAAAGGCACGTAGAAATCGTGATGGATCTTCTCGAAGGTCCAGCACATAAATCATGGAGCACGGGTAGCGAAACGAGTCCCGAAGAAATGAGAGAATGAAGAAAAGCACACTTCAATTAATATCATATGAAGTCTATTTATACATGGTGAAAGATAAGATTTTTTTAACTGAATAGAGAGATTGCCTCATACAATTGAGGAAATCTCATTTGTTATACAGTTGAGGAAATCTCTCTGTTATCAGAGGAAATTTCTCTGTTATCATGCCCCCGCAAGATCGAGCTCTTGTCAAGGATACCGATCTTGGACCGATGCAACAAAAATAGTTTGCGGGCTAGAGGCTTCGTGAGTGAGTCTGCTAGTTGATCAGTCGTGTGGACATGAGAGACACGAAGTTGATGTCTAATAACTTGATCTCACACGAAGTGAAAGTCGATGGCAATGTGTTTCATGCGTGAGTGGAACACTAGATTGACACATAAGTAGGTAGCTCCAACATTATCACAATATATTGTAGGTGTATGGGTAGAGCTGACTTTGAGTTCCTTGAGGAGATTTATGACCCAATTGAGTTCAGCAGCAACAGCGGTAGCAATAGTACAATATTCAGCTTCAATTGTAGATCGGGCCACTATCTTTTGCTTCTTAGAACTCCAACTGATTGAATTAGACCCAAGAAAAATCATATACCCTGACGTAGAGGTTTTATTATCAAAGTTTCCTGCCCAATCAGCATCAGCAAAGGCATGAAGATGAAGTTGAGTGGTTTTGTGGAGAAAGAGACCATGATTAAGGGTCCCTTTAAGATACCGCAAAATTCGTTTAATTGTAGACCAATGCATAGCAGAAGACTGGTGCATGTATTGAGATAATTTATTGACTGCAAATGAGATATTTGGACGGGTGAGAGCCAAGTACTGTAAGGAGCCAAGTACTTGTCGGTATTGAGTTGAGTCCGTGGTAGGGCTGCCATCACATAATTTGAGTGATTCACTAGTAGAGAGAGGAGTGGCAACTTCTTTCGCATCCTGCATATTTGTCTTTGATAATAAGTATTGAATATACTTTCTCTGTGAGAGGAGGAGACCTAAGGATGTAAATGTTGCTTCAATTCCCAGAAAGTAGCTCAAGGGTCCTAAATCTTTGAGGGAGAATCGATCAGTCAATTACTTTAAAAATGTCTGAATTTCCAAGGGATCATTACCTATAACAATAATATCATCTACATATACTAGAAGATATATTGTATTTTCATGTTGTTGTCGTAGGAATAAAGAGGTATCAGACTTGGAGTTGATGAAGCCAACTGATATTAGAAACGATACAAGTTCAGTATACCAAGCTCGTGGAGCTTGACGGAGTCCATAAATGACTTTTTGTAATTTGCAGACATGTCTCGGATACTGGTGATGAACAAAGCCAGGGGGGTTGCTGCATAAAGACATATTAAGTTAAAGTCCCCTGTAAAAAGGCATTGTTAACGTCCAGTTGTCGTAAGTGCCAGCCTTTGGAGATGGCCAAACTTAGAATAAGCCGAATTGTTATGGGTTTAACTACAGGACTAAAAGTCTATATGAAGTCAAGTCCAGATCGTTGATGAAACCCTTTGGCTACTAATCGTGCTTTATATCAAGCAACGGATCCGTCGGGGTTCCACTTAATTCGGAAGACCCATTTACACTCGATGATGTTTTGTGTAGGATGAAAAGGTACAAGAGTCCATGTGGAGTTATGGAGAAGAGCATCATATTCGTCACACATGGCTTTATGCTAGTGAGGAGACTTTTGGGCTTGAGTAATTGTGGTGGGTTCACTGGTCTCGGGAGAGGATTTGGTGATAGCATGTAGGTCGAGAACCTGACATGGTTTAAAGATACCACTTTTTGAGCATGTTGTCATTGGATGTCTAGGAACTAGAAATTGTGTTATTGGTATGGGTGGTGGAGAGGCATCGACAGGGGTCGGGATAGGCTGAGATACATCAGTGGTACTAGGTAAAGAAGGTTGTTGTGATTCAGAGGATATTATGTCAATAGTAGGGGAGGCTTGTGAAGAAGGAAGATGAGAAGGAATGGAGGAAGTGGGAAGCTGTTGAATAGGGAGACTAGATGGTGTGGGAAGAGTTTCGTTTGAGGGGATCGATGGTATACTCTAGTGATGTATATTTGTTGGAGTGGCCGGCATGGTAGGAGACTCGTGATTTTGAAATGGAAAGGCAGACTCCACAAAAACAACATAACGTAAAATAAAGACTTTTTGAGTTTTAGGTTCATAGCATCGAAAGGCATTATGCTCAAGAGAATATCCTATGAAGATGCAAGGTTTAGATCTTGGTGCTATCTTATGTGGGGCATAGGGACGTAGCCATGGATAACATAAACAACCAAATATTCTGAGTTTTTGAAGATTTGGAGATTTAGAAAATAGTTTTTCAAATGGAGACTGGTATTGAAGAACTAGAGTGAGCAAACGATTAATAAGGTAGACGGCAGTTTGAAAAGCTACAGACCAAAAAGTTGCTGGCATGGAGGGCATAGAGGGTTGATGTAGAAGCGTGAGACCAGTTTCTATAATATGTCGATGTTTGTGTTCAAACTAGTTGAGGAGTGTGTGGGGGTGACTTAAGATGTTGGATACCACAAGTTGAGAGGTAGGATGTGAGAACTTGATATTCACTCCCACCATCAGAGTAGACTGTTTTAATTATAGACTGAAAGAAGTTTTCGACCAACTTTTTAAAGTTGGTAAAAATTGTTGAAACTTCTGACTTATGATGGAGAGGATAAATCCATGTGTACTTAGTAAAATAGTCTATAAAAATAATATAAAATCTAAACTTGTCAAAGGAAGTGATGGGAGCAGGACCCCAAACACCAGTATAAATAATTTCAAATGGTGTAGAACATGATATAGAAGAAGAACCAAAAGGGAGTCTATGACTTTTATTACTGAGATAAGCATCACAATAAAAGCTATTATTTATAGGAGTAGAAAGAGAATAACGAGAAAGTAGTTTATTTTGGATAGAGAGGGAGGGATGACCAAGACGACGATGCCACGATTGGAGCTGCCACTAAGGAGTAAGCAGTGGGTTGTTTGAGTTGTGAAACAGACGGCCATTCATAAATATTGTCCTTACTCTGACCTTGGAGCAAGGATGCCCCCGTGTTCAAATCCTTGACAAGAAAAGAGTTAGGAAAGAATTCAATAGAGATATTATTTTGTTTGCAAAATTGAGAAACAATTGTGTTTAACGTGAGGTGTACACAAAACATCATCGAGTGTAAAAGTTATGGTAGGTGAATTAAGCATTGTGGAACCAGTATGAGTAATAGGAAGTCTTTTACCGTCACCGATGATGATGTCGTCATTGTTAGGATCAAGAGCACTAAGAGGGGGGGGGTGAATTAGTGCAGCGGAAATCTTATAATAAAAAACCAAAAGCTGCATTCGTTCAAAAACTATTATGATGCAAAAGCAAATTCTCAGTTTGTATCTAAGTGCAGTTTGCGTCTAAGCGCAGATTGCGTTTAAGCGCAGTTTTGCATCTAAGCGCAGTTTTGCGTCTAAGCGCAGTTTTGCATCTAAACTCAGATTTACGTCTAAATGCAGATTTACGTCTAAACGCAGATTTACGTCTAAACGCAGTTTTATGTCTAAACGCAGTTTTACGTCTAAACGCAGTTTTACGTCTAAACGCAGTTTTACGTCTAAATGCAGATTTACGTCTAAACGCAGTTTTACGTCTAAACGCAGTTTTACGTCTAAACGCAGTTTTACGTCTAAACGCAGATTTACGTCTAAACGCAGTTTTACGTCTAGACGCAGATTTACGTCTAAACTTTGAAACTCGTTTGTATACTCGCAGAAGGCAGTATGCAGTTGAAATCAAGACGTAAACGTGAACTGAAATCTGATGAATGAGCGAGGAAAGCCGATTTACGTCTGAATGCAGTTTTACGTCTAAATGTTGAAACTCGTTCGTAAAATCGTAGAGGACAGATTGCAGTTATTAATAGGATTAAAATGTAAGCGTAAACTGCAAGGAAGCTCGTTCGTAAAAGCGCGGAAAACAGTTCTGCAGAATCAAACGTAAACGTAAACTGTAATGTATGAAAATACGAGTTTACGTCTGAATGCAGATTTGGAAGAACAGCACTTAGAACTTGTTCGTGAAAACGCAGAGAGCAGTAGTGATGAGGGAGGTTTGCAGTAATGATAAAGTGCTCGAAAATAAACGCAAACCAGAGATTTAGAGTGGTTCGGTCAGCCTTGACCTACTCCACTTTTGGCTTCCTCCACCGATGAGGTTGCCGACGTCAACTAAGTGCCTTCCTTCAATGGGCGAAGGCCAAACTTCCCTCTTACAATTTCTCTCCTTTTGACAGGCTTAGGAGACAACCTTTACAGACCTTTCTCTCCTCACTTTACAATTGAAAACTTGAAGAACAGAAGGAGGAGACTTAAAGGCTTTACAACACTTTTGAGCTCTTTAGAATCACAGAAAAGATCACGATTTCGGTATGGGTCTGTTATCTTTTCAATGCTGAATGGGTGGGGTATTTATAGGCCTCAACCCAATTCAAAATTCGAGCTCAAAACGATCAAATCGATCAAATCCCAGAATTCTGGGATCAGGCGGTTGCACCTCTCGACTGGAGAGGTGGCACCGCCTGGCAGAGCTCGAAGACTGAGCTCTGCCGATTGCTTCTCTCTGCCAGAGCTCGAAGACTGAGCTCGATGGTTGCATCACCTGGCAGAGCTCGAAGACTGAGCTTGGTGATTGCATCACCTGGCAGAGCTCGAAACTGAGCTCGGTGGTTGCATCACCTGGCAGAGCTCCAAGCTGAGCTCAGGCTGATCCACCTCTCTGCCAGAGCTCGAAGACTGAGCTTGGTGAATGCATCACCTGGCAGAGCTCGAGACTGAGCTCAGGCTGATGCACCTCTCTGCCAGAGCTCGAAGACTGAGCTCGGTGGTTGCATCGCCTGGCAGAGCTCGGAACTTGAGCTCTGGCAGTGCAACCTCTTGGCTAGGGCGGTTGCACCTCCCAGCCTTGCAGCCCTGGCGGTTGCACCTCCTGGCTGGGGCGGTTGCACCTCCCAACCCCACAGCCCAGGCGGTTGCACCTCCTGGCTGGGGCGGTTGCACCTCCCAACCCCACAGCCCAGGCGGTTGCACCTCCTGGCTGGGGCGGTTGCACCTCCTGGTGCAATCAGGGTCCGAATGGTTCACTCCATTCGGCCCACTTTGAATCTTTTCAGGGGCCCAATTGCCCCAAGATTAAGCTAATGGGATCACCTCCCATTTTCATGCTTAATCATCATGCTAACTACGATTAACTCTAAGACAACTTCTGCAGCTTGCTCCGATGCGTCAATCGCTTCTTCCGGCGAGTTTCCTGCCAACTTCCGTCGATCAACCGATAACCCTCGGTGATCCTTCTGCGGACATCCGGCATACTCCTGGACTTTGCGACGATCCACTTGGCGAGTTCCGACGAGCTTCGCTTGGCAAGCTTCTGGACTTCTCGGATCTGTTCTCTCTGAACCTCCGACGACCGTCCGAACTTCCGTCGAACTCTCGAACTCCCAACGTGATCATGATCTTGACTCCGGCGCAACTCCTGCTGCTTGTCTTACTCTCATCGTAGTTAATCCTGCACACTTATCTCAACACATAGATTAGATAACAAATGACAATTGACTTCATCATCAAAATCCGAGATTCAACAATCTCCCCCTTTTTGATGATGACAATCAATTGATAAAGGAGTTGTCCTTAACTCCCCCTATCTATATGCCATAGTTGAGATAAGTCAACCTTGAATTCAAGACCTAAGAATTCAAGTGACGTATTGATAAGTTAGATCAGTTAAACTTATCAATGCTCCCATCATGATGCCTATCATGATGTATCTCTTCAAGAATTATGTCAAGGCATGACATACATCATCAAGTTTGTATGATAGTGTTTGTAACCATTCATCATGTAATCATATAAAGCTACGAAGGACTTTTTACATGATGCTCACATTTGAGATTTTCTAGTAAGTTTGCATTTTCTTCACAATATCAAATCAAGATATGATGCAAACTATAGTACATGTTCACATATCTCTTGGTGATGCAAGGATGGCATAACATTGTTTATAGCATCACTCAACTATTTGCAACTATGACATAGATATGATTATGGCAGTTCAGCTATGACATAGTGTTTATCAATTCATATTTTTCTCCCCCTTTGTCATCAACAAAAAGCATGATAGCATTATCAAGCATATAAAGGAAGTCATGACACATATATCTCTTTATTGTTTTTTGCTTGACGAAGGAAAGTCATTTTCCAAAGAGTTTTCATAAGAGTGTACGGGAACATCCCATTTTTAGCATACAACCCGAAAAATGAACTTCTTACATGCATTTGGTTTAAAAATATTTGTCACATAATTTGCAACATGTTATTTGATCAAGCGTTGTCAAGGCATGTAATAGTAATAACATTTGAAAAATAAATTTAAGTATTCGGACACATCAACATTCCTAATTCTCTTCTTATGTAATCAAATTGTTCTTCACATAGGGGTTTTGTGAAGATATCAGCTAGTTGATGTTTGGTATCAATAAACTCTATGGTTACATCATGATTAGTGACATGATCTCGTATAAAGTGATGTCTAATATCAATGTGTTTTGTTCTTGAGTGTTGTATAGGATTTTTAGTTAAGCATATTGCACTCGTGTTATCACATTTAATGGGAATATCTTTAAGATTCACTTTGTAATCTTCTAAAGTGTTTTTCATCCATACAACTTGTGCACAGCATGCACTTGCTGCAATGTATTCAGCTTCGGTTGTTGATAGGGCAACCGAGTTTTGTTTCTTAGATGACCAGGATACAAGGGCATGTCCTAAAAATTGACATGATCCTGATGTGCTTTTTCTGTCTAGTTTACAGCCAGCGAAGTCCGCATCAGCATAGGCTGTTAATTCAAAATTTTCTGATTTTGGGTACCATAATCCTAGATTGGTAGTTCCATTAAGATATCTGAGTATTCTTTTGACTGCTTTGAGATGAGATATCTTAGGGTCTGATTGAAATCTAGCACAAAGTCCTACACTGAACATGATGTCTGGTCTGGTGGCAGTGAGGTAAAGTAAACTTCCTATCATACCCCTATAGGTTTTTTGATCGAAGCTTTCTCCATTCTCATCAATTTCTAACTTAGTGGAGGTGCTCATAGGGGTGTCAATGGCTTTTGAATTATTCATTTTGAACTTCTTTAGCAAACTCTCAGCATATTTGGTTTGACTAATAAAGATGTCATTGCTTAGTTGTTTGATTTGTAGGCCTAAGAAGAATGTTAACTCTCCCATTAGACTCATTTCGAATTCATGACTCATAGTTTTCGCAAAGGATTCACAAAGAGATTCATTTGTAGAACCAAAGATAATGTCATCAACATAAATCTGAACAATGAGAAAATCATTTTCAAAATTCTTGATAAACAATGTAGTATCAACCTTGCCTTTTATGAAATTATTTTCAATGAGAAAAGAGCTAAGTCTCTCATACCAAGCCCTTGGGGCTTGTTTTAAACCATAGAGAGCTTTAGTTAATCTAAACACATGATTAGGGTAGCCATTATTTTCAAATCCAGGAGGTTGTTCAACATAAACTTCTTCGGAAATGAAACCATTTAGAAAAGCGCTTTTAACATCCATTTGAAATAACTTAAAATTATTGCAACTAGCGTAGGCAAGGAGCATCCTTATGGCTTCCAATCGAGCCACAGGTGCGAAGGTTTCTTCGTAATCGATACCTTCTTCTTGGTTGAAACCTTTGGCCACTAATCTAGCCTTGTTTCTAACCACGATACCATTTTCATCTTGCTTGTTTCTAAAGACCCATTTAGTACCAATTACTAAATGGTCATTTGGCCTAGGAACAAGCGTCCACACCTCATTTCTCTCAAATTGATTTAATTCATCTTGCATTGCGATAATCCATGAATCATCTTTCATGGCTTCATCAACACATTTGGGTTCAATTTGGGAGAGAAAAGCGGCGTTGGCACAAAAGTTTTTAAAAGAAGATCGTGTTTGAACCCCCTTTGATGTGTCTCCTAGGATTAGCTCCTTATGATGAGCATCTATATACTTCCAATCCTTGGGTAAGGATGTTTTGGAAGTGGATGCAACCAAGTTGCTAGTTGGAGACGGGGTTTCGTTTAAATTCAAGGAATCAAAATTAATATCATCATCAAGATCATTTTTCTTAATTTCTGAAATCTCATTGAAAACAACATGGATGGATTCTTCAATAATTAAGGTTCTTTTATTGAAGATGCGAAAAGCTTTAGAAACCGAAGAATAACCAAGAAAGATTCCTTCATCAGATTTAGCATCGAATTTTCCTAAGTTATCCTTTTCATTCAAGATAAAACACTTACACCCAAAGACTTTAAAATATGAGACATTGGGTTTTTTGTTATTCCATAACTCATAAGGAGTTTTGGTGAGTAAGGGTCTTACTAGGACTCTATTTAAAATATAACATGCAGTGTTTACAGCTTCGGCCCAAAAATATTTGGGTAGGCTATGTTCATTCAACATGGTTCTTGCCATTTCTTGCAAATTTCGATTTTTTCTTTCTACTACCCCATTTTGTTGAGGATTTCTTGGAGTAGAGAAGTTATGGTTGTATCCGTTGAGTTCACAGAATTCTTGGAAGTCTTGGTTTTGAAATTCTCCACCGTGATCACTTCTAATTGACGAAATCATAGATTCCTTCTCATTTTGAACACGTTTACAAAACTTGGTAAAATGTCTAAAGCATTCATTTTTTTGTTTTAAGAAGTAGGTCCATGTATATCTGCTGTAGTCATCAATAATGACAAAGGCGTATTTGCTACCTCCTAGACTCGATGTAGAGATTGGTCCGAACAAGTCCATATGGATCAATTGTAAGGGCCTAGAGGTGCTTATTTGATTCTTAGCTTTGAAGCTACCCCTAATTTGCTTACCTAATTGGCAAGCATCACATACATTATCTTTGATGAACTTGATATGAGGAATTCCTCTTACAAGTTCTCTAGATGATACTTGATTGATTAGTTTCATGCTAGCATGACCTAATCTTCTATGCCATAGCCAAGCATCCTCATTCATAACGGCAAAGCACATTTCATCACATAAGTCATTGATGTCAATAGTGTATACGTTGTTTTGTTTTAATGCAATCATAGATACATTTTTGTGTGGTTTTTCAATGATGCAGGCATTAGATTCAAATCTTATAATATATCCTTTATCACATAATTGACTAATGCTCAAGAGGTTATGTTTTAAACCATCAACTAGTAAAACATCTTCAATAGAGAGGTTGGATTTGTTACCTATGGTTCCTTTGCCAATGATTTTACCCTTGTTGTTGTCTCCGAAGGTGACATATCCTTCGTCTATGCTAGAGAGCTTAGAGAATTGAGATGGATCTCCGGTCATATGCCTTGAGCATCCACTATCAAGGTACCATTTCTTGCTCCTAGCTTGCGATTGTTTAGTTTTCTACAAGAAAGGATGACGTTTAGGTACCCATTTGCTTTTGGGTGCCTCATAAATAGATCTACATTTTCTATCATGTTGCATAGAGTTTATCATGGTTCCTTTAGGAATCCAAATTAATTTGTTTGGACTTATTTTCTTGAATGGACAACAATGTGTCTTGTGTCCAGATTTGCAACAAAAGTTGCACTTGGTTTGGTGTTGAACGTGTAAGATGGGGCCTTTTACAAAGGTAGTTGGATTTCGGTGAGGACTCCTCACAAATCCAATCCCACTTCTTTTGGGAGCATGACCCTTGTTTGTAAGGATCATGTTTAATGACTTGCTACCAACCTCGAATTTCTTCAAGGTGTCCTTAAGTAGCAAGTTTTTTTTTTGTATAGTTTCTAAATCATGACATTTGATACATGAATTTAAACTATCATGATGTTCGACTTTTAACTTATCAAACTCACAAGTAAGATTATCATGTAGCTTTTTTAGCAACTTGTATTTCTTATTTATAACTTTGCATTCATCAAATAAATCATGGAAGGCATTTAGTAATTCATCGAAAGATAAATCAGCATCTAATAAATCCGTTACCTCCTCTTCGATGGCCATAAAGGCGTAATGAGCAACTTGCTCGGTGTTGGACTCCTCTTCCTCAGATGCGCTCGAATCATCCCATGTTGCTTGGAGCGCCTTCTTCTTTGTTGTTCTTTTCTTGACTTGGGGACAATCACTTTTGTAGTGTCCCGGCTTTTTACATTCGTAGCAGATCACTTGGTCCTTCTTTGATTCAAGTTTATTTTTCACATCGTTTTTAAACTTGTTTCTTTTGAAGAATTTCTTAAACTTTCTTGTCAAAAGTGCCAAGTCATCGTCACAATCCTCATCACTTGAGTTTTCTCTCAAGTGGCATTCAGAAGTTTTAAGTGCCATATCCTTCCTGTTCTTTGGAAGGATGTCTTCTTGCTCTTCATGAGCTTTGCAGGTCATTTCGTAGGTCATTAATGACCCGACTAGTTCTTCAAGAGGGAAATTTCGCAGATCTTTTGCCTCTTGAATGGTGGTGACTTTAGGATCCCAACTCTTAGGAAGGGATCTTAGTATCTTATTAACAAGCTCAAAATCCGAAAAGCTCTTTCCGAGTCCTTTTAGACCGTTGACGACATCCGTGAAACGGGTAAACATGTCGCCAATGGTTTCACTCGGTTTCATTCGGAAAAGTTCAAAAGAATGCAGCAACAGATTGATTTTTGACTCTTTCACTCTACTTGTGCCCTCGTGGGTCACTTCAAGTGTGTGCCAAATATCAAAAGCAGTTTCGCAAGTTGAAACACGATTAAACTCGTTTTTATCAAGTGCGCAAAATAAGGCATTCATAGCCTTTGCATTAAGAGCGAAAGCCTTCTTCTCCAAATCGTTCCAATCGATCATTGGAAGAGAAGATTTTGAAAATCCATTTTCAACAAGGTTCCACAGTTCAAAATCCATAGAAATAAGAAAGATCCTCATTCGGGTCTTCCAGTAAGTGTAGTCCGTTCCACTGAACATGGGTGGACGTGTCATTGAATGCCCCTCTTGGTTTCCGGCGTATGCCATCTCTCTTGGGTTTTAATCCTTTAGAGAGTTAACCTTGCTCTGATACCAATTGTTAGGATCAAGAGCACTAAGAGGGGGGGGGGTGAATTAGTGCAGCGGAAATCTTATAATAAAAAACCAAAAGCTGCGTTCGTTCAAAAACTATTATGATGCAAAAGCAAATTCTCAGTTTGTATCTAAGTGCAGTTTGCGTCTAAGCGCAGATTGCGTTTAAGCGCAGTTTTGCGTCTAAGCGCAATTTTGCGTCTAAGCGCAGTTTTGCGTCTAAACTCAGATTTACGTCTAAATGCAGATTTACGTCTAAACGCAGATTTACGTCTAAACGCAGTTTTACGTCTAAACGCAGTTTTACGTCTAAACGCAGTTTTACGTCTAAACGCAGTTTTACGTCTAAACGCAGATTTACGTCTAAACGCAGTTTTACGTCTAAACGCAGTTTTACGTCTAAACGCAGATTTACGTCTAAACGCAGTTTTACGTCTAGACGCAGATTTACGTCTAAACTTTGAAACTCGTTTGTATACTCGCAGAAGGCAGTATGCAGTTGAAATCAAGACGTAAACGTGAACTGAAATCTGATGAATGAGCGAGGAAAGCCGATTTACGTCTGAATGCAGTTTTACGTCTAAATGTTGAAACTCGTTCGTAAAATCGTAGAGGACAGATTGCAGTTATTAATAGGATTAAAATGTAAGCGTAAACTGCAAGGAAGCTCGTTCGTAAAAGCGCGGAAAACAGTTCTGCAGAATCAAACGTAAACGTAAACTGTAATGTATGAAAATACGAGTTTACGTCTGAATGCAGATTTGGAAGAACAGCACTTAGAACTTGTTCGTGAAAACGCAGAGAGCAGTAGTGATGAGGGAGGTTTGCAGTAATGATAAAGTGCTCGAAAATAAACGCAAACCAGAGATTTAGAGTGGTTCGGTCAGCCTTGACCTACTCCACTTTTGGCTTCCTCCACCGATGAGGTTGCCGACGTCAACTAGGTGCCTTCCTTCAATGGGCGAAGGCCAAACTTCCCTCTTACAATTTCTCTCCTTTTGACAGGCTTAGGAGACAACCTTTACAGACCTTTCTCTCCTCACTTTACAATTGAAAACTTGAAGAACAGAAGGAGGAGACTTAAAGGCTTTACAACACTTTTGAGCTCTTTAGAATCACAGAAAAGATCACGATTTCGGTATGGGTCTGTTATCTTTTCAGTGCTGAATGGGTGGGGTATTTATAGGCCTCAACCCAATTCAAAATTCGAGCTCAAAACGATCAAATCGATCAAATCCCAGAATTCTGGGATCAGGCGGTTGCACCTCTCGACTGGAGAGGTGGCACCGCCTGGCAGAGCTCGAAGACTGAGCTCTGCCGATTACTTCTCTCTGCCAGAGCTCGAAGACTGAGCTCGATGGTTGCATCACCTGGCAGAGCTCGAAGACTGAGCTTGGTGATTGCATCACCTGGCAGAGCTCGAAACTGAGCTCGGTGGTTGCATCACCTGGCAGAGCTCCAAGCTGAGCTCAGGCTGATCCACCTCTCTGCCAGAGCTCGAAGACTGAGCTTGGTGAATGCATCACCTGGCATAGCTCGAGATTGAGCTCAGGCTGATGCACCTCTCTGCCAGAGCTCGAAGACTGAGCTCGGTGGTTGCATCGCCTGGCAGAGCTCGGAACTTGAGCTCTGGCGGTGCAACCTCTTGGCTGGGGCGGTTGCACCTCCCAGCCTTGCAGCCCTGGCGGTTGCACCTCCTGGCTGGGGCGATTGCACCTCCCAACCCCACAGCCCAGGCGGTTGCACCTCCTGGCTGGGGCGGTTGCACCTCCCAACCCCACAGCCCAGGCGGTTGCACCTCCTGGCTGGGGCGGTTGCACCTCCTGGTGCAATCAGGGTCCGAATGGTTCACTCCATTCGGCCCACTTTGAATCTTTTCAGGGGCCCAATTGCCCCAAGATTAAGCTAATGGGATCACCTCCCATTTTCATGCTTAATCATCATGCTAATTACGATTAACTCTAAGACAACTTCTGCAGCTTGCTCCGATGCGTTAATCGCTTCTTCCGGCGAGTTTCCTGCCAACTTCCGTCGATCAACCGATAACCCTCGGTGATCCTTCTGCGGACATCCGGCATACTCCTGGACTTTGCGACGATCCACTTGGCGAGTTCCGACGAGCTTCGCTTGGCAAGCTTCTGGACTTCTCGGATCTGTTCTCTCTGAACCTCCGACGACCGTCCGAACTTCCGTCGAACTCTCGAACTCCCAACGTGATCATGATCTTGACTCCGGCGCAACTCCTGCTGCTTGTCTTACTCTCATCGTAGTTAATCCTGCACACTTATCTCAACACATAGATTAGATAACAAATGACAATTGACTTCATCATCAAAATCCGAGATTCAACAGTCATGTCCACTATAGTTGTTGTGGATCAACAAGTTCTGTAGATCAGAGGTAATGTGGTGTGACACGCTAGAGTCCACGATCCAATTATGATCATTAGTGTTTGGAGTAGTTGCGAGATTTGCTTGAGGCCAATGTGATTGTGTAGGAAGTCGGGGTCGAGATCGACAAACCTTTGTAGAGTGACCGAATTTATCACATAATTGGCAGACAACTCTTCATTGATTTGTGTGTTGAGGGTGCTAGGACTGCTAATGATTAAAGTAGCCACCTTGGTTGTCATGATTGAAATGTTGATGATGTGGAAGAGGGGTTTGGTTGGAGCTCAAAGGTTCAGAAAGCATCTTGGTCAAATCTTTGTTGATAGTCTTGTTATACTGATAGCCCTTCCTCGTGGATTTTTGATTGACTTGAGTCATGATGGATGGTCCTAACAATTTATCCTCACGTTTGAGATATATCTCAAAATCAATCAGTTTGTCGTAGAGTTCTTCAAACGACACTAGTGAATCACGTGCCCATATTGCTATTGTCAGTTCCTTGTACTCGTCTCCTAGGTCGTTGAGGATATGGACAGTAACTTCTTCATCACTGAGAGAATGACCTATCAAGACCAAGTTATCGATAATAATCTTTATGTTGTGCAGATAATCAGTAACAATACTTCCCTCTTGTTTTGTTTTCATAAGTTCGGATAGGAGACTAAGCATGCGAGTTCGTGAACGATTTGCTAAGGTGGTTTGCAACTTGCACCAGGCTTCGGCAATAGTGTCACATGAAGATGTGAGTGGGGCGAGGGATCCAACGACCGAAGCTTGAATTGCTTGAAGAATGGGATGATCCTGGCGTAACCATAGTTTATGGTCCGGATTTGATACTGGACTGGATGCTCCTGGAATATTGATCATCGCTAGTGGACAAGAAAGAGAGCCATCGACACAGCCTAGAAGGTCATAGGCAAATAGAAGATTAGAAAATTGAGTATGCTAGGATGCGTAGTTGCCACCTTTTGATAATTTGAAGGGGATGAAGGTTGCTACATTTATGAAGATAAGATTTGTATGTGAGAAAGTACTATGATTCCCTGTTAGAACAATAAGTGGAGTAACAGAGGTAGATGATGAAGACATGAAAGATATGGACTACTATATGGGAGCAAGTAGAAATATATAGCAATAACAAGGATCAAAAGAAAAATAAAAAGGAAGAAGTGTTGGTACTTTTGCAATAAGAAGCTAGGAAGAATGAACAAGTTTTGCAGTAAAGCGGAAGAAAAAGTAAGAAGTGTTGGTACTTTTCTGCGGTAAAGAGGGAGGAAGAATAAAAAAAAATATCTACAGTAAAGAGGAACCAAGAGTGCGTGCTCCCTGCGATGCAAAGTCACCAAATGCATTGACTGGACCCAACAAATGATTGGCGCTACACCGTAGGCTTGGAACTTGGTGCGGTAGCCGTGGTCGAGACCGGAAGCAGGGAAGTTGCTGTCGAACGACCGATTATGGGCAACGAGTTGGGGGGCAGCTCCGCCTAGGATCTATTTTTCTCGGCATCGACTCGATAGGTGTGATGGCTCCTCACAATTTTCGCTCTGATACCATAAAGAAATGAGAGAATGAAGAAAAATACACTTCAATTAATATCATATGAAGTCTATTTATATATAGTGAAAGATAAGATTTCTTTAACTGAACAGAGAGATTACCTCATACAGTTGAGGAAATCTATCTGTTATGCAGTTGAGAAAATCTCTCTGTTATTATAGGAAATCTGTTTGTTATGAAGTCCGCCGTAGATCGCCATGCCATCACCGACACGCGCTAACAAGTAAGAAGATGACCACTCGGTGTATTGGTGCAGCAAAACGAGAGCGTTCCTTACTAAATTCAAGCATGCAACCATGTGGCAGCTTCTTTTGCATCTCAAATTCGTGGAGCCTGATCAGTGCCTAATTTTTTGTTACCAGCAATGCAGAATCGATTCCCTTTGTACTCCGGATCAGCAACAGACGAGCGACACTGGTTTTGTATAAGGTTTTCCACGGCCTATCAGTAATAATTACGTCAACCTCTTCCCAGGATGCCTGCTGGGGAATCAATGGCACATGACATACATGATTAGCTGTGGCTTCGGATGCCAGCCCAACGCCATGATGCAAACATAATTGAAGGATCTCACAGACTCGGGAATCTATCAAGTTTACCAAACAGCGCCCCAGCCAAAAGCACATGGACACCAAACAACTCCATCCAATTGGTAAGTCACAGTTTAGCATGTATGGTGCTCCACGACTGTTCTGGATCGTCCATTGAAAGAAGTAAGTCGAGCTATAAATGTTGCCCTGGGACATTAAGTACCAACACAAAACATGTTCTCCCTTGCTTTGTGCATCGGAAACAACAAAGATGCTGTTAGTACCGGTGTTTCTTCTCCTTTCTTCTCTGTTTCATTACAAGACAACTAATACAAATCAAGAAATCAATCGGCAGCTCATATCTCTTCTAGTCTGAGTTGAACTCCTAGCCAACTCATTCTCTCGGCTGTTGGCTTAGAATGTCCAGGGCACGTTCCAGGAAAGGCCTAAACCTGTTCACATCGAGCCTCACGTTCTGTTCCTGTAGGAAGATCCTGGAAAATGTATCCCATCCTTGATGGTGCAGTGACATGGGGTCCTTGAAGACGGCATGGTCTCTCGGGTACAACTCTGAGAGGGTCGTCTCCTCCTCGCTTATGCTGTATTCCAAGTAGTTCACCTTCATTTGCTTGGAAGGATCCCTGAAGTAGTGGCCAGCTATCCAGTCGAGGTTACCCCAGGGAACTACTTGTATCACGACGGCGTTGGTGGGGAGGAACACCATATTAGTAAGCGCTGCTCCATGAACGCCCATCAACACATCGCACGAGTTCACGACGCGCGAGAACGTGGAAATGTCATCGTCTGCCTCAGCCACCACAACGTCATACCCCACCTCTTTGGCCATCTGAACAATCTCTTCTACGTTCATGAATTTTCTTGTTCGGGCTCTCCTTATGATCATTAGCCTCGGCTTCTTGTTGTGTTGTTCGTCGCTCCTCCACGAGTGGTCTCTCTGGAGAGAGAAAGCGCTTCTGGTGAACTTGGCGAAGTCAACCATACTGTAGCCGTGCGGAGATTTTGAGGGCTCCATTTGGAAGTCCTCGATGCTGCTGCATCTAAGACCGAGAGTCACATGCTTGAAGCAACGGACGGTGTCGTCGTTGTCATACTCGATGATCTCGTACCGGGAGAGCTTTCTGAAGTAGAGCTGATATTTCTTGACCCATTCTGGCTTCATGTTGGCTACGAGGAACTGGACCTCGCCGCCGAAAGGGTAGGCAGTCTGGAAGAGAGGGACAAGCACGTCGGCGAAGTCGTGGAAGAAGTTTCCGGTCCATCCGCCGATGGCGAACACCAATGCGGGGACGGTGTGGTTCACGGAGCAACGCGTATCGTCTCCATAGCCATTGACTAGTTTCATGGTCACCTCGCGAACACGAGCTCCTGATCCTGCATCCCACTTTCGTGCATAAGGTTTGATGGTCCATGATTCGCCTCCTCCGCTGTCGCCGAACTGAGGAGGAGCCACGTACACCATCCTGGTGTCCTTGCCGATGATTCTGACATCGCCGTCTGCCTCACACACCTCGGACTTTCTGTTTGAAAGATCACATATTGGCTTCTTCTCTGGCTTCATCCCACCTTTGCGAAGCACAGAACGGTGGTTTCATAATTGGAAATTCAAATATCCAAATCAACAAGATTTCTAAAGGTATTGCGTCGTACAATATTGATGTGCTATAGATCAAACGAAAAGAGAAGGGCTGGAAGAGCCTAAGGGCATGAAGTAGATCAAACAAGAATATATAAGAAGAAATAGAAAGAGGATTCAATGGCCTGAGATCAGGAATTTAGTCAAGTAATCGGTGATGGTCTCCTGTATCACTTGAACTTATCTCTTTCTATGATTGCTGAGGACTACTGGAATCAGTCAAAATGGACAGGTGAGATCCCTCTTGGTGAAATGCAACGAGTGGTCCGAAACAGGAATAGAAATCAACTTCTTTAACACAAGAAAAAGGGAGAGAAGAATGAAAGGATGGAATGCATGTACAAGGAACTCCATTAATCCTCTTGGAAACAGAGCGCCCTACTTTTGTTTATTTACTTGCCTTGAACGAAAGTCTGATTACAACTTGTTCAATATGGTCAACTTAGGAAGGTAGACAACATACCTAATTCACCTCGACTGTATGTTACCGGGACCTCGACATGATCGACAGAAGAACTCTTCTCGATTCTTCCTGCTTTGACACCATCTGAAGGAGGAAAGAATCATGTATCTACCAGTTAGTTTTTCTGTACATGTTCATATAACCCTGATCCAGTTTCCTTCTCTAGAATTGAGTCAGTTTGATTAACAAGTTGAAGATGTCAATCCATGGGAAAAGATAAAAGATATAAGAGGATTTTTGTGTACCTTGTGAAGAATCGTCATGTCCATCGGATTTATCAGATGCCATAGAGGTGGAGTTGACCTTCAACAATGGTGGAAGCTGTGAAGTTGCTGCAAAGCTCACGAGTCATGAGAACCCGAACGAGCTAATGGAACAACATGTAGTAAACACGAAACACAGAGGAACTTACCAATTGATATGCGCATCTTGTTCGTCCTCGACATCGTAACATAGGACAGGGAGACCAGGATCAATACAGCAAGCAATCCTACTCCACAACTTTGAGGCTTTGCGCGGTTGAGGTTCCTCAACGCCTTCGCCATCTCCTCCTCCTAGCTATCGTTTTGTCTTGTTGTCTTCTATGGTTCTCAGAAGTACTTCATCTTTTCCTTGGAGGCGGACAGAAGGAGCTGTTAGAGATTAGGCAGCAAATGTTGAGCCCATATAACTCTGTGGAACTCACAACAGGAGGAAGAACAGAATGGAGAGAGGTGCCCAATCAGCAGGTTTGGGTACTTGACTTTTGTATTATTCTAATATATGGTTGAGGGATGAGACAGCCAAACAGAGTCCATTTTTAGAGTTAAATCATCACATTACTGCCAATTTAATTATATTTATTATATGATTGTAAAAAAGTAATCGAGTGAAAAGTTTAATACTGTTATTCTGTTTTCCAATAAGGGGAAGAAAAAAAAAAAAACAAGCTGGCGTAGTGAAATTTAAAATTGGTGATATGAACAGTCGATCAGATCTTTCAAATCACAAGGCGGCTTGCAAATTTCAATTCCGTGTTTTCTTTCAATGAGTGTGACATCTAGGTTGAAAAGTTTGTGTGGCATGTGAGGAGTAGGTAGGTAAGGATCACAGAAAATTGGAGTCATGTAGACAATTTCCAAGACCAATTAAGAAGTCGACTTTATTGTAGTATAAGATGGGCCATGTGAAGCAGGTACCATAGTATTTTTCTTAGCGAAAACAAGTATACCATACTATATATTACCAGGTCAAGGTCAAGGACACATCCAAACTTTATATACCATAGTATTTTTCTTAGCAAAAACAATTACATTGATTCCCTGATAGGCACAGTTGCACCTATTGCAGGTAATTGAAATTAGGTATACAGGGGAAAAGTCAGCATTGGAATGCCCTGTAGATGATTCAAAGCAATTCGTCAATAAAGGATAGGTCTTGCAGAGGGTATACAACATATTATTTGAGCTTCCAGAACAAAAGAGTGAAAAAGATGAGGCTATAAATTAAGAAAACTATATCGAGGTGCATGCATCAGTGTTGAGGACTGATTCTCCAACTAGTACTACCTTTCAAGAGACTTTTGTGGATGAATTCCCCACTGCAATGGTGTTACTTGTTGAGACAGCTAAGAATAATCACTCATAATTAACAGGCTAGCTGTAGACTAAGACGTTGACATCCACCAACCGAAGCATTAATCATACATGCTCCGGAATTGTACCTGATCAAAAGAGATTTACCATAAATCTACGATGCTTATATTTTGAATATTTCTCACAAAGAAGCTCCTTTTGTTTTTTTTTGTTTTTACACGGTATCTCTAATTTAAAAAAAAATCAAAATATTTATTAAATTATTTTTTCATCTATTTTTATTTTTAAATTATATTTTTATTTGGTTCATTTATAGTATTTTTCAATAATATTTATAGTGTTTTATTAAAATATTAAAAATACTATAAACGCTATTGAAAAATATTATGAATGATATCATATTATGTCTCTTTTATTATCATTACTCGTAAATCATTATGATATCATATTTATAGGCTTCTAGTTGGTTTGTTTGTGGTTAGGAGTCAATTTAGATCTTCAAGTAGGTCTTATGATGTTTTTATTATGATGATCAAAATGCTATAACAAATTAATTTTATTTCTATTTAGATGATATTATTTTTAAATTATTATAAATATTTATTTGAACACTAGAATGATGTATCAAATGATTTCTAATGTGCTTTGATTCCATTTGGTTCTTTTACAATGTTTTCAAATAGGTTATATTATTTTTGTTGTAATGGCTACAACACTCTAATAGGTGAAAAAATTTTTTAGGAACAATTTAGGTTTTTTTAAAATTAGGGATACTGTTTGAAAAAAAAGTAAAACAGGAGGTATTGATTCAAAAATATTTAGAATATGAATATTAAAAAATAATAATCCTAACTCTATTTTTTTTTAATTTTTTTTTCCATGTTCAATTTTAAAGGGGAATATGGTAAATTAACTAAAAATCCAGTACTACACTCGATGAAGATCTTAGTTTTTTAAATTTTAAGAATAACTAAATGTATAAAATCTCAATTAATCTCATACTCTAAGTAGATAAAGAATTATATGGATCGGTTATGTCAATATGCTACCACTAATTTGGACTTAGAAATTTTGAGCTAATGATTTAAGCTTCACAAAATTAACAAAAGGATTTTCGTATCAGATTGAATCATAATAAATAATATCAAAACTAACCTAAAATTAGACATGATGAAAGATTTGGGTGGGAAATAGCTACCTAACGATTGGACTAAAGAATATATTATGGTGTAAAGCCACCCTTAGACTTTGTCTCACGTACATCATGCTTCTTGACTATATTGTTGTTGATCAGAACATCAAACTCTTAAATGGGAAAGATGCTAATATTCTAATTACTTAACACATACGATGTGAATTAAGAATTAATTTAACTTAAAGGGTTACATAAATGTACTTTTATTGGGAGTAAATATTTTGAATCGGTAGTTCAGGCTTAATAAAATTAACAAACCAATTATTCAAATGATCGAATCATGAGAAAATGACTGCTAACTATACTAATCTTGATTAATTTATCAAGATATCTCCCATTAGATGGCAAGCAGGTTGCTTTAGATGAAGACATCTAACCCAGTTAAAGTGTCACCTGAATCGATCTTGTGTCAGATGGTTTGCAATACCAACTCTTCATTTGAACATTCCATGGCTCAAGAGTAAGCATTATTCGGATAAATGATAGCCGGACATAAATTACGTTCTTTCTTGGTTATCATCACATGAACAGATTTAACAAATCAGAGCTCCAGCAAGCTTTGCTCAAAGACAAAAAGGAGGACAAGAAATGCTAGCATGCCCTCCTTGTTTCTGTCGAAAGGGAAGATCCCGTGCTTGCACCAACTCACAATTTATCTCAGCCATTCGAAGAGTATTTAGTGAACCTTGAGTACCATGCCTTGGTATGAGGAGGAGCGGCGGCTTCTTGTCTGGATATTCTTACTCCAGAGAACAAAGTCGTCATATTAAACTGTGTGAAATCAACGTAGGATATTCATCCGGAACTTGTGCAGGATGGATAGTGAAACCGTGGAAATAGAGGCGACTTCGTCGCTCTTGTGGACATCGAGTTTACTTATGGGGCCGCCAAACTTGAACATTGGTGACGAAGAATTGGATTTCTCCATCAAACTGTCAAAGAGAGAAGAGGGAGCAGTACATGATTGACACCAATCAGCCTACCGACCGCAGAAACAGTTGATGCGTCGGGAGACTTCCGCAGGTCCATTTGATATTCTTAATATGACTGTCTCAAAATGTTCCATTTGATAATCTTCCACCCGGTGTTTTCTCAAGTTTAATTCTGATGATGAGAAACTAACGCTTCAAGAAAACTTTTGTAGGTTCAAACATCACCCTTGATTTCATCTTCAGAACAATGTCCGCATTATCCTATCTATCTAAGATGTCCTTGTATATATAAATAAAAAAAAGGAACTGGATGATTAAACATATTACACATTAGATGTTCCTCAAATGAAGTAAAAAAAAATAAAGAAAAAGTAGCTGATAAATTCATCGGAGGCGCTAAAAGAACGCTCCAACCAACTCATTCTCTCTGCTATTCATGGAGAATCCGAAGGGCACGTTCCAGGAAAGGCCTAAACTATCTCACATCAACCTTCACATTCTGTTCTTTCAGGAAAATCCTGGAAAATGTATCCCAATCTGCTTTTTGAGGATGCAGTGACTTGGGGACCTTGAAAATTGCATGATCTCTGGGACACAGTTCGGAGAGTGTAGTTTCCTCCTCATTTATACTGTACTCCATGTAGTTCAGCTTCATTTGCTTGGATGGTACCCTGAAGTAGTGGCTTGCAATCCAGTCCGGATTACCCCATGGAACTACTTGGATCACCGCAGCGTTTCCAAGACGGAACACCATGTTGGTAAGCGCTGATCCATGAACACGCATCAGCACATCGCACGAGTTCACGATGCTTGAGAACTTGGCAATGTCAGGATCCGTGACCACAACATCATAGCTCACCTCTTCGGCCATCACCATAATCTCCTCTGTGTTCATGAATTTTCTTGTTCTCGTGGAGCTGATAGCTCACAAGTTCAGCCTTTTAATAATTCATAGTAAGTTTTAACGGACTGCGAAAATAGAGGGAAAAACTACATCAATGAGACAGAAAATTACAGTAGCAACTTGATTTAAAAAAGAGAAAAAAAGAGCAGAAAAATAATAGAAGGAAAGGGAAGAAGACAAGGATAACGTAGAGAGACTCTTCTCAATCATCCAGACAGTGTTCTCATCTCAGGTTAGATCAGATCTATAATAGATTCTTGCCATGATTACTTGGGGAGAATTTGGATATTGTGCACAGTAACGTAATCTTTATATCTCAATTATTCTATTGAGATTGTTGCTTGGGTTTTGGACAAAAGATTTTGAGATTTATATATTCATTATTCTTATAGTGGATTATCTCTGGTTTATCCCGTGATTTTTACCCTTCATGTTGGAGGGGTTTTCCATGTAAATCTTGGTGTTCTATTTTATTGTGATTTCTATTTAATTCCGTTGCGTGTTACGACCTACTAGTATTTGTTCGTATATAAAGTTTGTTCTTCTTTATATCTCATCAACTAGTATTAGAGTAGGATTTTGATGATTTATTTTTTGTGTTTGAATATGAAGACTGGTAGTGTTTCTCGCATGATTAGTTTGAATAGAAACAATTGAATGATATGGAAACCAAGAATGGAAGATATCTTGTATTGTAAAGATTTGTATGGATCTTTGTAGGAGGAAAATACAAAGCCAGCAACTATGACAGATAATGAGTGGAATATGTTAGACTAAAAAATAATCGGGTTTATTCGACAATAGCTCGATGATAGTATCTTTCATTATGTTTCTATTGAAAGTTCTGCATATTCTCTTTGGAAAAAGTTAGAAGGTCTCTATGAAAGAAAAACAACTAGCAATAAAGCCTTCTTAATTAGAAAACTTGTGAACCTGAAATATAAAGAGAGTACTTCTATTACTGAGCATTTAAATAAAATACAGAGTATCACTAACCAGTTATCCTCTATGAAAATATCTCTTAATGATGAGTTGCAAGCATTGTTACTTATCAGTTTTTTGTTAGAAAGTTAGGAGACACTAGTGGTTTCCCTCGGTAATTCTGCGCTAGATGGTATTGTCACTATGAGTTATAACAAGCAGTTTGGTGAATAAGGAGATGAAAAGAAAGAATTTAGCAACATCTTAGAATGATTCACAAGCACTTATCTCAAAGAACAGAGGAAGGTCAAAGTCCAACCTTAGCTATAAATTAAGAAGAGTAAGAAAAAGAGAAAAGAAGTGGAGTCTATAGAGTCAAAGGATAATACTATAGCTATAGTGAAAGGTGGTGATTATTTGATTTTGTCTCCTTCTGATGATTTTTTTTCTTGTGTGTGTTAGGATCTTGAGTGGGTGATTGACACAAGTACTTCTTATCATGCTACACCACGAAGGGAGTTTTTTTGCTACCTACAGGTCTGAAAAATTTGATGTTGTCAAGATGGGCAATTATGACACGACAGACATCATTGGCATGGGTGATATCCATATAAAGACCAACCTTAGCTGTAAATTAGTATTTAAGGATATGAGGCATGTAGTTGACTTGAGGCTAAATTTAATTTCAGTTGGAAGACTAGATGATGAAGACTATGATAGCAGGTTTCATATAAGGCAATAAAAGCTCAATAAGGGTTCTCTTATTGTGGTTAGTAGAAAGAAATATCATATCTTATATAGGTTATAGGTGAGCAGTTAAATGCCATATAGAAAGACTTTAACATAGAGTTATGATATAAGCAATTGGGACACATGAATGAGAAGGGGATGCAAGCTCTTTCTAAGAGAGAGATATTAGCAGACCTCAGAGGTACACGTCTGAACCCTTGTATTGATTATTTGGTTGGTAAACAACACAGAATTTCATTTGCTAGTCTTGCTTTATTTAGAAAAATACATGCCTTAGACCGTGTTTATAGATATGCACATGGCCCTTTGAGGACAAAAACTCCTGGTGGATCTGTAAATGTTCTTGGCATCAGTGGTACACTTTATTTTATCACTTTTATAGATGATTTTTCTAGGAAAGTTGGGGCCTATGCTATGAAGAACAAAGATCAAGTTATTAATGTCTTCAAAAAGTTTCATGCCATAGTAGAAAGGGAGACAAAAAGGTAATTGAAATGCATAAGATCAGATAATGTTAGTAAGTACATAGGATTGTTTAATGATTATTGCAAGTCACATGACATCCAACATAAGATGACAGTTCCTGGTACACCTCATCATAATGCTATTACAGAGAGAATGAACCGCACAATCATGGAAAAAATTAGGTATATGCTTTCACAAGCCAAGCTACCCAAAAAATTTTGGGATGAGGCTTTGAGGATTGCAGTTGATGTGATCAACTTATCATAATGTACAACCCTAGATGGTGATATTGCAGAGCATATATAGTTAGGGAAAGATATTTCTTACAAGCATTTGAGAGTATTTGGTTATTGTGCATTTGCACATGTTCCAAACTATGAGAGGTCCAAGCTAGATGGTAAGACAAAAGAATTGCTAGTCATAGGTGCCTTGCAAGCCAATCACTTGAGTGATGGCATGTATGACTTGACATGCAGTCTTTTTACTTATTATTATTATTTGATATTTTATCACTTTATATTACCTATTGCTTGAATATATTGTGATATCCATGGATATGTGCAATAAGAATCAGATCATGATGAGATCATGATAATGAGACTAGTTCACCTTTAAACACAGATCTTAAATAATCTCAATCATAAGTTACTCGAGAGGGACATCGAGATAACCAAACAGACTAGTATGCTATATACCCGTCCATATGATGGATGTAGTTGGTCTCATAACTGCTCGTGTGGGGACACTAGAGATATAGTACATGTGCTCATTGGAGAATAAGTTCACTAATTAATCCGCTTATGGAATGTTGGATGGTTGATAATGCCTTATTATTAGATAATGATTTCGTAGTCCTAGTAGTATATCTGGTCCTTAGACTTGAGACACTAAGGATATCATGTATTAGTACTTCATTCTTTGATACCATACTTATAGGTCAAGAGGTTCCAGATCTAGCACAACCAGTCATCGGGAGTGATAGTTAATCTTACGAGGACTATTGAGTGTCGATAGAGGATCATCCACTCTCGGTGTCATGAGAGGAATACCCCATTTATTTTTGCTCAAACAAATCCCTAGCTATGGTCATTTAGATTAAGAGAGAAAGGGTTTTCCGGGAGAATCCGATTAGAGCGAGACTCGAGCATAAACCGTATGAGTCTGATAGCACCATGCCCGGTATACAGTCTTTATGATATTAGATGGATGAGAAACTATAGGTATATGGTAATTAAGGATAGACAAGTCCAATGGATTTGATGCCCATGTATTGTCTGGAGACTACGACGTAGTGGCCTAATACATCCATAGTCGATGAGTCGAGTGAATTATTATGGAGATAATAATTCACTGAACTAGAAGGAGTTCTGACAGGTATGACTCACAGCCAGCTCGATTGGGCCTAAAGGGTCACACACATATGGTAGGCATTGCGATGAGTAAAGGTTCAGATATGAGATATCCATCGGAGCCCCTATCTTATTGGATATTTAATAAGCCCTTGAATTATTGGATCCTACGGATGAGATCCAATTAGAGCCAATGAGAGATTATTAGATAGAGATCCACTAACTAAGAGGCTTAGGTAGTTGGATGGAGATCTAATACCCATTAGGGTAGGATCCATTAGGGTTAAGTTGATAGGGGACCTCTATAAATAGGAGGGAACCAATGGTTCATAGGCTAAAGCCTTTTTGGGTTGTCTCTTCTATTCTCCTCCCCTTCTCCTCGTCAAAGAGCAGGCTTGGAGTTTTGAGGAGCATCGTCGCAACCATGCTGTTTTTGAATCTCAGATTTTTATGATGAAACCAATTGATAAATGTTTATGATTTGATCTGCATTTTGAGTGACATGGGATGCTTTGAACAGGATGAGATAATTAAAACAAGAAGAATCATGTTGGGCTGGAGGAAAACATGTCAGAAGATTGGACGTCGGGCCGGAGGATCAGTCGACGTATCGAAGAAGGCTTCGGGCCATGGATTCGGGCATCGAACCAAAAAGAGCAGATATTGAGCTAAGGATATCGGAGTTGTGGAGTCAACTGGCCGGTTGGGCAATAGACCACAAGAGAGGACGATGCGTAGAAGAATCGGACAAAGCGTCGATGGACCAATGACATGTCGGACAACACGATTCATGTTTAGTATTAATTGTCTAGATCAAAGTATATTTTTACATGTGCAGGATAAACTATGATAGTAAAGCATAAAGCAAAATGAAGTCCCGGAGTCAAGAGCGTGATTTCGTTGGGAGTTTGAGAGTTCGTCGGAAGTCCAGACATTCGTCGGAAGTTATGCAGGAACTAGCCGAGAAGTCTCAGAGCTTGCCAGAGAAGCTCGTCGGAACTCACTAAGAAGATCATCGTGAAGTCTAGGAGCTTATTGGGAGTCCACTAGAACATTACCGAGAGATCGTCAGAAGTTTGTCGGAAGATCACCGGAAGCTCGTCGGAAGAAACTAGACTTACGGACTTGTTTAGCTTAGGAAATGTCTTAGAATTCATAGTTAGCACGTAGTTGGGATTGGATTTGGGCCACCCCAATTAGGGGCTAGTTGGGCCCATGTAAGGACTATGTTAGGCCTAATGAAAGGCCCAAATAGTGACCCAAGAGATGATACCATCATGGCATAGTCTTTGAGACTGTGTCAGGTGGTGGTACCACCAGTTTGGGTGGTGGTACTTCCAGTCTAGGCGGTGGTACTGCCTAGTGGCCCAGTGCCAAGCGGTGGTACCACCTAGTGCAGTGTCAGTGTCAGACTAACACTGGCGATGGTACCGCTCGAACCTAGGAAACCCGGGATGAGATATTTTTAGGCTCCAAGTTTGAATCAACTTGAGGCCTATAAATACCCCTCTCATCCCTAGTTAAGATACACAAGTATTGAGAGTAAAAAGAAAAGAAACTCTATTGTAATCTTGTGTAAAACTTCTCTCAAAGTTCTAAGTATTAGAATAGTTTGAGAGAGGAGTGAGTGGGGGTGTAAGGGTTATCTCCTAAACCCAGTAAAAGGAGAAAGAGCTATAAGAAGGAGGTTGATCTTCGCCTATAAAAGAAGATCGATAGTGGATCTCGGTGGCCTCGATGGAAGAGGAATCGGTGGAGTGGATGTCAATCACAACGACCGAACCACTATAAAATCGGCATATTCTTCTCTAGTTTGCATTTCTATATTTGAGTAATTTACTTTATTGCAAACCTCTTAACTTACTTTACATCCACTATACATCTTCCGTATGCTTTCAAGCTATCTTTACGAAAATGCTTTCAAGTTAACCTCTCTCCGAAACAGTTTTCGTCGAAATCGATTTTTATCGTATGAAGGTTTTTTGAACCGACGTAATTTTACCGCTGCACTAATTCACCCCCCCCTTAGTGCTGACTCTTTTCCTAACAGTTGTGTGGATCACCACTAGAGAGGAGGACAGTTGACCTCCTTCACCCTCTCCCAGAGATCTATAGGGATTTAGGGATATACGATCTCCCTAGGTAACACAATATTTAATATACGTATGGTTTTAAGTTTCAGAGATTTTGCGCACTAATCTTCGCACGACAACGAACACATCTTTGAGAAATTGAGGATTTTGTTTTTAATATTATTCTGTTGCGCATGTGATGTCACCCCCAAGATTTTCCTACAAAAATCTTTTTTTCTTGGCTACTCACATGATCAATTTGGTTATAGGCTTTGGGATCAAGAAAAGTAGAAGGTGTTTGGAAGTAGAAATGTGGTCTTCTTTGAGGATCAAACCATTGAGGATTTGAAGAAGATGTTGAATCTTAGATTTTGATAATGAAATCAATTGGTAAATTATTTGATCTAATCTATATATTGGAAAAGTGTGTAGGATTAACTACGATAGTGATCAAGGCATAAAGCAAAACGAAGTGCCGAAGTCAAGATCGAGATTTCGTTAGGAGTTTGAGAGTTCGTCGAAAGTCCGGAGGTTCATCAGAAATAGTGTCGGAATTGATCGAGAAGAAGCTCATCGGAACTCGCTAAGAAGATTATTGTGAAGTCTAAGAGCTTGCTAGGAGTCCGTTGATAGAATGTCGAGAGATCATCAGAAGTCTGTTGGAAGAATGCCAGAATCTCACCGTAAGAAACCTAGACTTACCGAGCTTGTTTTGTTAAGTGTATGCCTTAAAAATTATAGTTAGCACATGGTTAGGGCTAGGTTTGGGAGGTAATCCAATTAACATTGTTAAGGGTGAATTAGGCCCATAATTGGACTGGTTTGGGACAAATTCGAGGCCCAAATAGGTTGCTGAACCTTATTAGGTGGTGGAACTGCCCAGGGTGGGCAGTGGAATCGCTTGAGGCTCAGCTTTCCAAGTGGTCTGGGTAGTGGTATCGCCCAGACTGGGCGGTGGTATCGCCCAGACTTGGCGGTGGTACCGCTAATAGTTATTACTACTAAGCAGTTGTACCGCCATAGCCCAATCTCCGAGGCTCTATCAAGCGGTAGTACCACTAGATTGGGCGATGGTACCACCCTATGTTAGTGCTGCAGGTAGTGGTACCGCCAGTACCTCGAAAACCTGGGATGAGATACTTTTTTGCTCTTATTTTAAAGCTATGGGGTTCTATAAATACCCTACCCTTTTTGCATGAATGAATAACAAAGTGCAATCATAGTGTGACAAAATCTTTAAATGTTAGGGTATAAAAGTATTATAAAAGTACAAAGAGTCCTCCTCCTCCCTCTCTTTAGCTTTGTAATCATCCAAGAAGAGGTGTGAGGCTTGTAAGGGTTATCTCCTAAACTCGTGAAACGGAAAAAATATCATAAAGAGGTGGTTGGTCTACACCTATTAAAGGAAGACCATTAGTGGACGTCAGTGTAACACCCCTCATTTCCGAATTTTCGTATAAATTTCTGGTGATAATGTAAGCATTTATTTTAAATTGACAAAAGAAATAGAGTATGAATCAGAGGTAACTTATTTGTAAGATTTGGGAGATCTGTTCAAAAAAAAAAAAAAGAAAGAATTTGGGGACCTATATGTAAACCCTAAGGACCTAATCGTGAATATGATAAAAACAAGGACTAAACTGCAAAACGCACAAAATGACAAATTCCACCATTTAAGCCTCTCTGCCTTCGTTCTTAAGGAAGCAGAGAAGGCAGCTCGTGGGTGATCAGGGAAAGAAAGAAAGAAAGAAGAAGAAGAAGAAGAAGAAGACGAAGAAGAAAAAAAAAATTGGGGTTTTTTTTAGGGTTCTTGCTTTAATATTTTCACTTCGGGTCAAAATTCTTAAAGGCAAGTATTCTAACCCCATCCTACAGAATTTTTAGTCTCTGTTTTTATGTTGATTCAAAACAAATTTAAGGATTTCTATTTAGAAACTGATATGACTCTCTTTGGACATAGAACCATGGATTCTGAAGTTTTTTCGGTAAACTGACCCCTATACACTGTTTCAGCTATAAGTTTTAGTACAAATTGTGAATTCGGGCAGGATCTATTTTGTTTGAAATTAGACTCTTATATCTTCCTTTTGACACTAATTTTGTAGATTTTGGACACCGAATACTTACCCAAACATTTGTTTCAAATGAGCCTATAGACGCTGTAAAACAGGGTTCAAGATTTCTGACCTGTCGATACTAAAATGCCTATAACTCCCTGTTGAAAATTCGGATTTGTACCAAACTGATTTTATTTGAAACTAAACTTGAAAATATTTCTTTTGACATATAGTTTGAAAATTTTAGAATCCAAATGCCTACCCTAGTATCTGTTGAATCCGACCCTTTGTATTCTGCAAAACAGTGATTGTGTTTTTGACCTTGTGTTACCAAATCAAAGGTAACTCCTTGTTGAGAGCCCTGTTTCATATGAAATTTGTTCCATCAGAATATAGATTGATATATGGTTCGACCATAGCTTTCTTATGGGTATTGGAGCATAATTGATATTCTGAAATATTTGTTTGATGTGCCACTGGAATTCTGTCCGAAATCGAGCTTTGGTCGATTTCGCGTATTTTGTTCCATTCCTTTGGATATTTGAATTCGTTTAACCTTCTTATTGGAATTGAGCTAAATATGATTGCTTGGAATCCCTGTACACTCTTGTTTTCATTTCATTCCAAATCTGAATATATTTGTGAGAGATTTGTTCTTTGTTTCGTATTGTCTCGAAAAGGCACATGCACGTTTCGTTGTTCCGCGTGTGCTTCCGATATATGCTACTTATTGTTAAAACTGCCCTCTTGTACTCTGGTGTGTGGGATTGTCTGGACCTTTGCCAGAAATGGTAAAGGGTATGTGCTTATTGCCCGCTATGTGGGGTCCCGCTATGTGGGATATTCTGGACCTTTGCCAGAAATGGTAAAGGGTATGTGCTTAGAGCCTGTGATGCTCTGCCGGCCCCCTCTGACTTCACCTAGACGTGGGTGGATGGAGCTCCCAGACGTGGGAGACTTTTGTCAGGTGGTCATTCAGAAATGGATGAATCACATTCTGACTGAGATCCCACTACACCTTCTATATGTTTGATATGACATCCAGAGTTTTGGTGAGTTGTTTCTGTTCATGCTTTGGATAAGAATGATATAATTGCAACGTCAAGGACGACGTTTGAGCTTTTGTACGATATTTGTTTTTTATATGCTCTGAAATGCTTCATTCACTGATGATTTTGCTTCGAAATGTTTCATATGCCGTTGATATGCTTCGAAACCTTTTATATGCCATTGATAAGCTCCGATATGTTTCCTTTGTTACTGATATGCTCCAATTACTCTATGCCCCATCTGTTAGGAACCAAATATGTAAGATTGAAAAGACAATTGTGTTTCTACTCCTAATGATATTATGTCTACGAAATCGTATATTCTGCCTTGTATTTTGAAACTGTATCCCTTTGGAAATTGTACTATTTTGATATGGATATGTTAGTCACTTGCTGAGCTCTTTATGCTCACCCCGTTTGTTGATAAATTTTTCAGGATAGCGTATTGCTTGCTTAAATGTTAAGATTGGGCTGAGGCGGTAGAAAGTTTAGAAGATTTTGGGTAGACCTTTGTTAGCATATGTGTATTTGTTGTATAAGATACTTTGCATCTTATGAAATGTGACGATAAATCTAAACGTGTGGATTTTGTGTAAGATAAAGGATCCTTCATGTATAGGATTTTAGAATTTTAAGTTAAATTTATGTAATGCTATGATCTTATGGTAATCATTGGTTTGGTGACTACATAGACTTTCCCACTTGTGAATTTTATGTTGTGGTTATTATTTTGATGAGTTAAGTTCAGTTTGTTTGAATTATCGAGTGATGTGTGGGATGTTTATGAACTGCATAGGGTTATGAATTTGTTGACTATAGAGGTGAAATTTTTGATCTGAATGTTTTCTTAGTGACCTCAAATGTGTGTTTAGATCCTAGGTTAGTTGTGATGAAAATTTTAAATATTGTCGATATTTTGGAGGGGCGTGACAGAGGTGGTATCAGAGCATGATTTGAGAATCACTAAGAATATTCTTTTTTGAGGTTTATTGACTATTATTTAGAGATTGATCAAAGAAAATGTTCTTTTGATGTTTTAGGAAGCGAGGATGACGAGATCATCTGGTTCTCCTGTTGCATCTACTGCTGATCAATTGAGTGGTATCATGCTGACTTTGGAGACTATGGCACAAGTGATGCAACAACAACAACAACCTGTCCAACAAGGAAGTAATGATGGAACAAAGACATCAAACCAGACGGGGTTGGGAATTGGACAGTTTAAGAAGCTTAGTCCTCCCAGTTTTAGTGGTGAGTCTGATCCAATGGTGGCAGAACGATGGATGATGCAGATAGAGAAAATATTTGATGCTTTAAATTACCCTAATGATCGAAAGATTTTTCTTGCCACCTTTATGCTGGAAGGAGAAGCTGAACACTGGTGGAGAATGATTAAGAGGATGTCTGAAATCAAACATGAGCCAATGACATGGAAGTTATTCCAAGAAAAGTTTAACGATAAATATTTTCCAGATTGTATGAGAGAGCAAAAAGAATTGGAGTTCTTGAATCTTATCCAGGGAAGTATGACGGTTACAAAGTATGAATCTAAATTCACTGAGCTCTCCAGGTTTGCCACACATATGACTGATGATGAATCTAGAAAAGAAAGAAGGTTTGAAAGGGGATTACGGCCAGCAATAAGAAGCCGAATGTCAGCTTTAAAATTACAAACATATGCTGATATGGTAGAAAGAGCTTTGAAAATTGAAAGAGACATGGAGAAAATTCAAGAAATCATTGGCAAGAACAAAAGGGACAAATTTACTAGCAAAAGCAGGAGAGAAAATGAATATAAATCTAGTAACAAGAGGTTTAAGACATCTGGATTTGAGAAAAGGAAACCAGTGTGGAGGACTCAGTCATGTGCAAATTGTAGATTAAATCATGAAACAAGTCAGTGTTTTCGGGTGACTGGAGCATGTTTTGGTTGTGGAAAGTTGGATCATCAAATAAAAGATTGTCCTTTGAGGAAGAAGAAAGAGCCACTGTCTCCTAGACCCTCAGCCCATGCTAGAGTGTACGCTATCACTGAATAAGATTCTAAAGCTTCTAAATCAGTGGTGGAAGGTATTCTTCATGTTTCTAAAAGAAATGCAAAAGTTTTGTTTGATCCCGGCTCCAACTTATCGTTTGTTTCACAATACTTTGCTTGTAACTTGGATATTCTACCTAAACCCCTGGATTATATGTTATATATAACAACTGCTGTTGGAGATTCATTGGTAACAAACTTGGTCTACCCATCTTGTTTGATCTCTATTGGAGACCACGAACTCCTTGCTGATTTGATTCTCCTAGAGATCCAAGGCTTTGATATTATACTTGGCATGGATTGGTTATCTTCTCATCACGCTAGTATTGATTGTTACAAAAAAATAATTACTTTCTGCATACCAGATTAGCCTATATTTTTCTTTGAGGGCATTAGGCATGATTTGCCTCCTTGCTTGATATCAGCACTTCAAGTTTATCGTCTTATGCAGAAAGGTTGTTTTTGTTATATGGTGTGTGTAAAGGAGCATTCAAATCAGGAAACCCACCTAGATGAAATTGTAGTGGTCAAAGAATTCCCTGATGTATTCCTAGATGACTTGCCTAGTTTACCTCTAGATAGAGAGGGTGAATTTGCTATTGATATGGTCTCCAGTACAACCCCAATATCTAAGCCTCCATACAGAATGGCACCACTCGAGCTAGAGGAATTAAAGAAGCAAATACAAGAATTATTAGATAAGGGTTTCATACGACCCAGTGTATCCCCATGGGGTGCTCCGGTACTATTAGTGAAGAAGAAGGATGGAACATTGAGGCTTTGTATTGATTATAGACAGTTGAATCAGGTGACCATCAAAATCAAGTATCCCATACCTAGAATTGATGATTTGTTTGATCAACTGCAGGGTGCACAAGTATTCTCTAAGATTGACCTGAGGTCAGGTTACAATCAGTTGAAGATCAAGGAGGAGGATATTTCAAAAACAGCTTTTAGAACTCGATATGGTCACTATGAATTCTTGGTGATGCCTTTTGGTTTGACAAATGCCCCTACAGCTTTTATGGAACTAATGAATAGGATATTTCAACCGCTCTTGGATATCTGTGTAATTATATTTATTGATGACATATTGGTGTATTCAAGGAGTAATCAAGAGCATGAGGAACACTTGAGAAATGTATTGTCCATACTAAGAGAAAAGAAGTTCTTTGCAAAGTTCAACAAATGTGAATTTTGGTTGAATGAAGTTGCTTTCTTAGGCCATGTGATTTCAGGGAAGGGTATATCTGTTGATCCAAGAAAGATAAAAGCTGTAGTTGAATGGGAAGTACCAACAAATGTAATAGAAGTTAGAAGCTTTTTGGGCATGGCAGGTTATTACAGGAGATTTGTGGAGGGATTTTCTCGAATCGCTCAACCTCTCACCAAACTCACTGAGAAGAATATGAAATTTGTATGGGGTGATGATTGTGAGCAAAGTTTTCAAGAGTTAAAAAGAAGATTGACTAGTGCCCCTATTCTCACTATTCCAAGTGGTAGTGAGGGATTTGTAGTTTATACTGATGCTTCAAGAAAGGGCCTAGGATGTGTTTTGATGCAGGAAGGGAGAGTAATTGCTTATGCTTCAAGGCAACTTAAAGGTTATGAATTGAATTATCCAACTCATGATTTAGAATTAGCAGCAATTATTTTTGCTCTAAAGATTTGGAGACATTATTTGTATGGTCGACAGTTTGAAATCTTCACTGATCATAAGAGTTTAAAATATATTTTCACTCAGAAAGAGTTAAACATGAGGCAGCGAAGATGGATAGAACTTCTGAAGGATTATGATTGTGCTATCCGTTATCACCCGGGCAAAGCCAATGTTGTAGCTGATGCATTTAGTAGGAAATCTACAAGTTTTATGGCTTGTCTGGTTGTGAAGCAATGGAAGTTATTAGAAGAAAATTTTGATTTGAAAGCTTTGAGGAAAGAGCAAGACTCGATGATATTGATGGCCTCCATTCAAGTGCAATCCGATCTTATTCAACAAATTAAGGAAGGACAATTACGAGATCCACATTTAATCTACTTGAGGAATGAAGTAGAAAAGGAATTGAAGCCACAATTTCAAGTTTCAAAGGATGGCCTATTGAGATTTGGGGAGAGGGTATGTGTACCAAATGAACCAGATATCAAGAATCAAATCCTAAAGGAAAGTCATACTTCAAAGTACACCATACATCCTGGGAGCACTAAGATGTATAGAGATCTTTAAAGTCATTATTGGTGGGAAGGCATGAAGAAGGAAATTGCAATGTATGTTTCAAAATGTTTGACTTGTCAGCAAATCAAAGTAGAACACCAAAGACCTGGAGGGTTGTTACAACCTTTAGATATTCCTGAATGGAAATGGGAATGCATTACTATGGATTTTATTTCAGGACTACCCAGAACCTCTAAAAAGCATGATGCTATTTGGGTTATCATTGATAGGTTAACAAAATCTGCACATTTCCTACCGATTAATATGACTTATTCGCTTGATAGACTTGCAGATTTATATGTTAGTGAAATAGTAAGACTTCATGGTATTCCAAAGGAGATCATCTCTGATAGAGACTCCAGATTTCTCTCTAGATTCTGGAGAAGATTACAGGAATCTATGGGCACTAAAGTTAAGTTTAGTACTGCATATCATCCTCAGACTGATGGACAGTCAGAAAGAACAATTCAAACACTTGAGGATTTGCTTAGAGCCTATGTTATGGATTGGAAAGGTGAATGGGATAAGGATATTTCACTTGTTGAGTTCACTTATAATAATAGTTATCATTCAAGTATTCAGATGGCTCCTTATGAAGCTTTATATGGGCGAAAGTGTATAACACCTATATGTTGGGAGGAAGTTGGTGATAGAAAGCTGTTAGCACCGGACAAGGTACAAGAAACTTCCGAGAAAATTCAAGTTATAAGGAAAAGGTTAAAACTGCTCAGAGTCGTCAAAAGAGTTATGCCGACAATAGAAGACGAGATATTGAGTTTGAAATCGGAGATTTTGTATTCTTAAAAGTCTCCCCTTCCAAAGGCACTATAAGGTTTGGGAAGAAAGGAAAATTAAGCCCAAGATTTATTGGACATTTTGAGGTTCTTGAGAGGGTTGGTTCTGTCGTTTACAGGATTGCCTTGCCACCAGCATTGTGCCATGTCCATGATAGATTTCATGTCTCGATGATTAGAAAGTATATAGATGACCCTTCTCACATCATTAAGTATGAGCTGGTGGAGATTGATAAAGATTTATCTTATGTGGAAGAGCCTATTCAGATTGTTGATAAGAAAGAAAAAGTCCTAAGGAATCGGGTCATCCCACTGGTTCAAGTAATTTGGAGACATCATTCTGGAGAGGAGACAACTTGGGAGCTAGAGGAGGAAATGAAAAAGGTGTATCCCAGTCTTTTCATCGATAGAGGTACGATAAATTTAGAGGACTAAAATTTTCTTTGAAGGGGGGGAGAGTGTAACACCTCTTATTTCCGAATTTTCGTATAAATTTCTGGTGATAATGTAAGCATTTATTTTAAATTGACAAAAGAAATAGAGTATGAATCAGAGGTAACTTATTTGTAAGATTTGGGAGATCTGTTCAAAAAAAAAAAGAAGAAAGAATTTGGGGACCTATATGTAAACCCTAAGGACCTAATCGTGAATATGATAAAAACAAGGACTAAACTGCAAAACGCAGAAAATGACAAATTCCACCATTTAAGCCTCTCTGCCTGTTAGGATCAAGAGCACTAAGAGGGGGGGGGGGTGAATTAGTGCAGCGGAAATCTTATAATAATTTAAAAACCAAAAGCTGCGTTCGTTCAAAAACTATTATGATGCAAAAGCAAATTCTCAGTTTGTATCTAAGTGCAGTTTGCGTCTAAGCGCAGATTGCGTTTAAGCGCAGTTTTGCGTCTAAGCGCAGTTTTGCGTCTAAGCGCAGTTTTGCGTCTAAACTCAGATTTACGTCTAAATGCAGATTTACGTCTAAACGCAGATTTACGTCTAAACGCAGTTTTACGTCTAAACGCAGTTTTACGTCTAAACGCAGTTTTACGTCTAAACGCAGTTTTACGTCTAAACGCAGATTTACGTCTAAACGCAGTTTTACGTCTAAACGCAGTTTTACGTCTAAATGCAGATTTACGTCTAAACGCAGTTTTACGTCTAGACGCAGATTTACGTCTAAACGCAGTTTTACGTCTAAACGCAGTTTTACGTCTAAATGTTGAAACTCGTTCGTAAAATCGTAGAGGACAGATTGCAGTTATTAATAGGATTAAAATGTAAGCGTAAACTGCAAGGAAGCTCGTTCGTAAAAGCGCGGAAAACAGTTCTGCAGAATCAAACGTAAACGTAAACTGTAATGTATGAAAATACGAGTTTACGTCTGAATGCAGATTTGGAAGAACAGCACTTAGAACTTGTTCGTGAAAGCGCAGAGAGCAGTAGTGATGAGGGAGGTTTGCAGTAATGATAAAGTGCTCGAAAATAAACGCAAACCAGAGATTTAGAGTGGTTCGGTCAGCCTTGACCTACTCCACTTTTGGCTTCCTCCACCGATGAGGTTGCCGACGTCATCTAGGTGCCTTCCTTCAATGGGCGAAGGCCAAACTTCCCTCTTACAATTTCTCTCCTTTTGACAGGCTTAGGAGACAACCTTTACAGATGTTTTCTCTCCTCTCTTTACAACTCAAACTTGAAGAACAGAAGGAGGAGGAAAACTAGCAGTTTTGAGCTCTAAGAACCACTGAAAAGATCAAGATTTCGGGTCAGTTCTTGCTCAATTCAGTGCTGAATGGGTGGGGTATTTATAGGCCCCAACCCAATTCAAAATTTGAGCTCAAAACAATCAAATCGATCAAATCCCAGAATTCTGGGATCAGGCGGTTGCACCTCTCGACTGGAGAGGTGGCACCGCCTGGCAGAGCTCGAAGACTGAGCTCTGCCGATTGCTTCTCTCTGCCAGAGCTCGAAGACTGAGCTCGATGGTTGCATCACCTGGCAGAGCTCGAAGACTGAGCTTGGTGATTGCATCACCTGGCAGAGCTCGAAACTGAGCTCGGTGGTTGCATCACCTGGCAGAGCTCCAAGCTGAGCTCAGGCTGATCCACCTCTCTGCCAGAGCTCGAAGACTGAGCTTGGTGAATGCATCACCTGGCAGAGCTCGAGACTGAGCTCAGGCTGATGCACCTCTCTGCTAGAGCTCGAAGACTGAGCTCGGTGGTTGCATCGCCTGGCAGAGCTCGGAACTTGAGCTCTGGCGGTGCAACCTCTTGGCTGGGGCGGTTGCACCTCCCAACCCCACAGCCCAGGCGGTTGCACCTCCTGGCTGGGGCGGTTGCACCTCCCAACCCCACAGCCCAGGCGGTTGCACCTCCTGGCTGGGGCGGTTGCACCTCCCAACCTCGCAGCCCTGGCGGTGGCACCTCCAGGCTGGAGAGGTGGCACCTCTTCACTATTCCAGCTCACTTGGTTTGGCTCCAAACTTGGTCCAAACCAGTCCGAACTTGGGCCTAATTGGCCCCTACTTGGGTTATAGGATTAACACCTAATCCTAACCCTAATTAACGTGCTAACTATGAATTTAAAGACATTTTCTAACCTATTTCAAAGCCCGCAAGTCAAGACTTCTTCTAGCGAGCTTTCGGCAAACTTCCGGCGGTCTTCCGATGAACTCTCGGAAACCATTCTGCGGACTCCCGGCAAGCTCCTAGACTTCACGATTTGTTCTTAGCGAGTTCCAACGAGCTTCTTCGGCAAGCTCCGATCTTTCTCGGCGAGCTCCGCGAATTCCCAACGAATCTTCGGACTTCCGTCGAACTCTCGAACTCGCAACAAATCCTTCGCGCTTGACTCCGACACTTTGTTTCGCTTTATGTCTTCATCGTTATCATAGTTAATCCTGCACAATTAAAACAAAACTTCAATCGAGACAATTAATCCTAAGCAATTAACCAAGTTGTCCGACATGTCATTGGTCCCTCGACGCTTCGTCCGATTCTTCGGCGCATCGTCCTCTCGTGCAGCCTATTGCCCAATCGGCCAGTTGACTCCGCAACTCCGATATCCTTGGCACAATACCCGCTCTTCTTGGCCCGATGCCCGAGTCCACGGCCCGAAGCCTTCTGTCGATACGTCGACCGATCCACTGGCCCGACGTCCAATCTTCTGACATGTTCCTTCGGCACAATATGATTTTCCTGCTTTAATTGTCTCATCCTGATCGAAGCATCCTGCGTCACTCAAAACGCAGATTAAATCATAAACATATATCAAGTAGTTTCATCATCAAAATACGAGATTCAACAATCTCCCCCTTTTTGATGATGACAACCACTTGATGACGGAGTTAAACTTAACTCCCGGAGTTTAAACAAACTCCCCCTATCAATATGCCATATTGATAGAACCTTGAATTCAAACTGAATTCAAGTCATTGCAATATTCATCATGAATACTTGCAACACGTCAACATGAACTTATGCATAAACTTATGCATCACATGTCATGTCATCAACATACTTCTCCCCCTTTGTCATCAACAATCTCCCCCTTTTTGATGATGACAACCACTTGATGACGGAGTTAAACTTAACTCCCGGAGTTTAAACAAACTCCCCCTATCAATATGCCATATTGATAGAACCTTGAATTCAAACTGAATTCAAGTCATTGCAATATTCATCATGAATACTTGCAACACGTCAACATGAACTTATGCATAAACTTATGCATCACATGTCATGTCATCAACATACTTCTCCCCCTTTGTCATCAACAAAAAGGAGAAGTACTACAATCAAGTGTGTGTGATATTGGTTCAACTCATTGCATGAAAATCATAGTATCAAGTTTTATCATCATGCAATCTTGGAGCTAGAAGATTTAGCAAGTGTTACATCATGCTTAGAACATTCATGCTATCAAGTTTTAGATATGCAAGTTTTATAGCATATAAGATAGCACTTTTGGTAATGTTCAAGATAGCAAGTTCTACATCATGCAAGCTAGCAAATTAGAGATGTTCAAGAAGGCAACTCTTGCTTCTTGAAAATTTTGCTCACTTTGCTAGATGCGCAAGTTAGCATTTTTGCCTCTTGAGATAGGCAAGATAGCACATTTGCTTCTTTTGAGATAGCAACTTTTTGCTTCTCTTTAGACCAACAAGCTAGCAATTTTTACGATATACAAGTTTCACAATATATAAGCTAGCAAAAATTTCGAAAGCAAATGCAAGATAAATTTCTTGTGTAAGCTCATGATTCTTGCTTCCTATTGCAATGTGCAAATTGCAAGTTTTGCTTCTTGAGATATTCAAGATAGTGATGTTCAAGAAGACAATTTTTCTTCTTGAAATAAGCAAGTTAGCAATCTTTGCTTCTTAAAATAGGTAAGCTAGCAAATCAAGTTTTTGCATCTTCTTGACTTGTACAAGCTAGCTATCTCCCCCTTTGTCATTGTAAAAAAAGAAAGAGAGAATACAGTTTTGTAGTTCTCTTTTCCTTTTACAACGATTTCAAAATCATGACAAATGATGAATAATCAAGTTATGAATGTCAAGATAATTTTTCATCATGAATATTTTATCATAGCATGCATCATTATCATAAATTGAAGTATTACATGCATGATATCATATCACCATTCATAATTACATTAATATTTCAATATAACAATTTCTTCTCAAAATGTGTAACTTGGCACTCATAGCATTTTAAATCATGATTTATATCATATGCAATACATCACATCATAATTAGAAAGCACAAGTATTGTATGCATAATTGTACATTATAAATGTTTCATATCATGATGGTATCAATTTTGTCAAATTATATCCTACCATGCATGATCAAAACTTCTCCCCATTTTATCATTGAAAACAAGAAGAAAGTAGGGGGAAGAGCATAAAAGTGTTAAATATTTCAATCATTTTTAAGATTCATAACATGAATAACGTTATTACTATTTCATCAAGATCAGTTTCGAGATTCACATAATATCATGAAATCATTAATCTCGATAAAATGGGAAAAACATTTTCTTTTTAAGTGATTCTTTTAACACATCATAAAAAAGAAAAACTCATTCATAATTCAAGTGATTTACAAGATATCATAAATGAATTTATCACTTATATTTCACCAAAATCGAGAACTCTAGAGTTAGAAAATGATTGAAGCATTTAATCTGATTGAAGAATGATTCATATTTAAAGTGTAGCATTTGTCAAATCTGAAATCATCAAGTATAACTTTAATATTTTCATTGCAAGGTTTCATTGAAGATAATTTTGAATGATTCTTATAAATGCCTAAAACTTCTTTAATTTTAATTTATGATTGACTTTATAATAGCATGCTCAAATCTTTATTCTTATGTCAAAACCATACATTATATTTAATAAACAAAGACAATGAAAAATATCAAGCCTTCCAGACAAAAGCCATGTATCGTCATTGAAAAGCAATATGAAAATCATCAAAATATACATTCTTGCTTCTCAAGCACATAAGATTAATCTCACTAGGTGTAAAATCATTAGATTTCTATCTTGCATTAACATAAGACATGCAATTTTCATTATCATTTTCAAGATTACAAGCATGATCATATTTTTGCATTTTCATGGTTAAATTATTAAAAATATAATTTTCAACAAAATTTAAAGAAAAAGAAAAGTGCATCATGAAAAGCATCATGTAATTTCGAAGTAAATTAGGGGGATTTCGATTACCTCATCATTGTAGGCTGTTAAGGCGTAGTTTGCCGCCTTGCTTTTGTTGACTTTCTCTTCTTCGGAGGAGCTCGATTCATCCCAATTTTTGTTCTTCTTCTTGCGTTTAAAGCAAGTAGTTCCATTCTTTTTGCTTTTTAATTTTCGTTTCATTTTAAGTTCACCATCACTTGAGCTTATGCTCGAGTGGTCTTCAAATGTTCTATGTCCCAAATCCTTCCTGTTCTTTGGAAGGTTGGTTTGTTCATCATTGTCCTCATCACTTGAGTCATCGCTCAAGTGGCATTCATTTGTCCAGAGTTCCAAATCCTTCCTGTTCTTTGGAAGGTGGTTCTCAAGTTCTTCACGTGCATTGCACGTCATTTCATATGTGATCAATGAACCAATTAGTTCTTCAAGTGGAAAATGGTTCAAGTTTTTCGATTCTTGAATAGCAGTTACTTTTGAATCCCAAGTTTTAGAAAGTGAGCGCAAAACTTTGTTAACGAGTTCAAAATCCGAAAAGCTTTTACCAAGTGATTTTAAACCATTGACGACATCCGTAAAACGGGTGTACATGTCAACAACGGTTTCGCTTGGTTTCATATGAAAAAGCTCGAAATCAAGCAGTAGAATATTAACTTTCGAGTCTTTGACTCTACTAGTTCCCTCGTGCGTGATTTCAAGAGTGCGCCAAATATCGAAAGCCGTTTCACACGTAGAAATCCGATTGAACTCATTTTTGTCCAATGCGCAAAATAAGGCATTCATAGCCTTTGCGTTTAAAGAAAAATTCTTCTTCTCCAAAACCGACCATTCATTCATCGGTTTGGAGGGAAGTTGAAAACCGTTTTCAATGATATTCCATAAATCCAGATTTAGAGAAATTAAGAAAACTCTCATTCGAGTTTTCCAATAAGTGTAGTCCAATCCGTTAAAGAACGGTGGACGAAAGACCGAACAGCCCTCTTGAAAAGTCATTTCTCTCGGGTGTAAATCCGAAATGAGAAAAACCCCGCTCTGATACCAATTGTTAGGATCAAGAGCACTAAGAGGGGGGGGGGGGTGAATTAGTGCAGCGGAAATCTTATAATAATTTAAAAACCAAAAGCTGCGTTCGTTCAAAAACTATTATGATGCAAAAGCAAATTCTCAATTTGTATCTAAGTGCAGTTTGCGTCTAAGCGCAGATTGCGTTTAAGCGCAGTTTTGCGTCTAAGCGCAGTTTTGCGTCTAAACTCAGATTTACGTCTAAATGCAGATTTACGTCTAAACGCAGATTTACGTCTAAACGCAGTTTTACGTCTAAACGCAGTTTTACGTCTAAACGCAGTTTTACGTCTAAACGCAGATTTACGTCTAAACGCAGTTTTACGTCTAAACGCAGTTTTACGTCTAAACGCAGATTTACGTCTAAACGCAGTTTTACGTCTAGACGCAGATTTACGTCTAAACGCAGTTTTACGTCTAAACACAGTTTTACGTCTAAATGTTGAAACTCGTTCGTAAAATCGTAGAGGACAGATTGCAGTTATTAATAGGATTAAAATGTAAGCGTAAACTGCAAGGAAGCTCGTTCGTAAAAGCGCGGAAAACAGTTCTGCAGAATCAAACGTAAACGTAAACTGTAATGTATGAAAATACGAGTTTACGTCTGAATGCAGATTTGGAAGAACAACACTTAGAACTTGTTCGTGAAAGCGCAGAGAGCAGTAGTGATGAGGGAGGTTTGCAGTAATGATAAAGTGCTCGAAAATAAACGCAAACCAGAGATTTAGAGTGGTTCGGTCAGCCTTGACCTACTCCACTTTTGGCTTCCTCCACCGATGAGGTTGCCGACGTCAACTAGGTGCCTTCCTTCAATGGGCGAAGGCCAAACTTCCCTCTTACAATTTCTCTCCTTTTGACAGGCTTAGGAGACAACCTTTACAGATGTTTTCTCTCCTCTCTTTACAACTCAAACTTGAAGAACAGAAGGAGGAGGAAAACTAGCAGTTTTGAGCTCTAAGAACCACTGAAAAGATCAAGATTTCGGGTCAGTTCTTGCTCAATTCAGTGCTGAATGGGTGGGGTATTTATAGGCCCCAACCCAATTCAAAATTTGAGCTCAAAACAATCAAATCGATCAAATCCCAGAATTCTGGGATCAGGCGGTTGCACCTCTCGACTGGAGAGGTGGCACCGCCTGGCAGAGCTCGAAGACTGAGCTCTGCCGATTGCTTCTCTCTGCCAGAGCTCGAAGACTGAGCTCGATGGTTGCATCACCTGGCAGAGCTCGAAGACTGAGCTTGGTGATTGCATCACCTGGCAGAGCTCGAAACTGAGCTCGGTGGTTGCATCACCTGGCAGAGCTCCAAGCTGAGCTCAGGCTGATCCACCTCTCTGCCAGAGCTCGAAGACTAAGCTTGGTGAATGCATCACCTGGCAGAGCTCGAGACTGAGCTCAGGCTGATGCACCTCTCTGCTAGAGCTCGAAGACTGAGCTCGGTGGTTGCATCGCCTGGCAGAGCTCGGAACTTGAGCTCTGGCGGTGCAACCTCTTGGCTGGGGCGGTTGCACCTCCCAACCCCACAGCCCAGGCGGTTGCACCTCCTGGCTGGGGCGGTTGCACCTCCCAACCCCACAGCCCAGGCGGTTGCACCTCCTGGCTGGGGCGGTTGCACCTCCCAACCTCGCAGCCCTGGCGGTGGCACCTCCAGGCTGGAGAGGTGGCACCTCTTCACTATTCCAGCTCACTTGGTTTGGCTCCAAACTTGGTCCAAACCAGTCCGAACTTGGGCCTAATTGGCCCCTACTTGGGTTATAGGATTAACACCTAATCCTAACCCTAATTAACGTGCTAACTATGAATTTAAAGACATTTTCTAACCTATTTCAAAGCCCGCAAGTCAAGACTTCTTCTAGCGAGCTTTCGGCAAACTTCCGGCGGTCTTCCGATGAACTCTCGGAAACCATTCTGCGGACTCCCGGCAAGCTCCTAGACTTCACGATTTGTTCTTAGCGAGTTCCAACGAGCTTCTTCGGCAAGCTCCGATCTTTCTCGGCGAGCTCCGCGAATTCCCAACGAATCTTCGGACTTCCGTCGAACTCTCGAACTCGCAACAAATCCTTCGCGCTTGACTCCGACACTTTGTTTCGCTTTATGTCTTCATCGTTATCATAGTTAATCCTGCACAATTAAAACAAAACTTCAATTGAGACAATTAATCCTAAGCAATTAACCAAGTTGTCCGACATGTCATTGGTCCCTCGACGCTTCGTCCGATTCTTCGGCGCATCGTCCTCTCGTGCAGCCTATTGCCCAATCGGCCAGTTGACTCCGCAACTCCGATATCCTTGGCACAATACCCGCTCTTCTTGGCCCGATGCCCGAGTCCACGGCCCGAAGCCTTCTGTCGATACGTCGACCGATCCACTGGCCCGACGTCCAATCTTCTGACATGTTCCTTCGGCACAATATGATTTTCCTGCTTTAATTGTCTCATCCTGATTGAAGCATCCTGCGTCACTCAAAACGCAGATTAAATCATAAACATATATCAAGTAGTTTCATCATCAAAATACGAGATTCAACACTGCCTTCATTCTTAAGGAAACAGAGAAGGCAGCTCGTGGGTGATCAGGGAAAGAAAGAAAGAAAGAAGAAGAAGAAGAAGAAAAAGAAGAAGAAGAAAAAAAATTGGGATTTTTTTTAGGGTTCTTGCTTTAATCTTTTCACTTCGGGTCAAAATTCTCAATGGCAAGTGTTCTAACACCATCCTACAGAATTTTTAGTCTCTGTTTTCATGTTGATTCAAAATAAATTGAAGGATTTCTATTTAGAAACTGATATGACTCTCTTTGGACATAGAACCATGGATTCTGAAGTTTTTTCGGTAAACTGACCCCTATACACTGTTTCAGCTATAAGTTTTAGTACAAAATGTGAATTCGGACAGGATCTATTTTGTTTGAAATTAGACTCTTATATCTTACTTTTGACACTGAATTTGCAGATTTTGGACACCGAATACTTACCCAAACATCTGTTTCAAATGAGCCTATAGACGCTGTAAAACAGGGTTCAAGATTTCTGACCTGTCGATACTAAAATGCCTATAACTCCCTGTTGAAAATTCGGATTTGTACCAAACTGATTTTATTTGAAACTATACTTGAAAATATTTCTTTTGACATATAGTTTGAAAATTTTAGAATCCAAATGCCTACCCTAGTATCTATTGAATCCGACCCTTTGTATTCTGTAAAACAGTGATTGTGTTTTTGACCTTGTGTTACCAAATCAAAGGTAACTCCTTGTTGGGAGCCCTGTTTCATATGAAATTTGTTCCATCAGAATATAGATTGATATATGGTTCGACCATAGCTTTCTTATGGGTATTGGGGCATAATTGATATTCTGAAATATTTGTTTGATGTGCCACTGGAATTCTGTCCGAAATCGAGCTTTGGTCGTTTTCGCGTATTTTGTTCCATTCCTTTGGATATTTGAATTCGTCTAACCTTCTTATTGGAATTGAGCTAAATATGATTGCTTGAAATCCCTGTACACTCTTGTTTTCATTTCATTCCAAATCTGAATATATTTGTGAGAGATTTGTTCTTTGTTTCGTATTGTCTCGAAAAGGCACATGCACGTTTCGTTGTTCCGCGTGTGCTTCCGATATATGCTACTTATTGTTAAAACTGCCCTCTTGTACTCTGGTGTGTGGGATTGTCTGGACCTTTGCCAGAAATGGTAAAGGGTATGTGCTTATTGCCCGCTATGTGGGGTCCCGCTATGTGGGATATTCTGGACCTTTGCCAGAAATGGTAAAGGGTATGTGCTTAGAGCCTGTGATGCTCTGCCGGCCCCCTCTGACTTCACCTAGACGTGGGTGGATGGAGCTCCCAGACATGGGAGACTTTTGTCAGGTGGTCATTCAGAAATGGATGAATCACATTCTGACTGAGATCCCACTACACCTTCTATATGTTTGATATGACATCCAGAGTTTTGGTGAGTTGTTTCTGTTCATGCTTTGGATAAGAATGATATGATTGCAACGTCAAGGATGACGTTTGAGCTTTTGTATGATATTTGTTTTTTATATGCTTTGAAATGCTTCATTCACTGATGATTTTGCTTCGAAATGTTCCATATGCCGTTGATATGCTTCGGAACATTTTATATGCCATTGATAAGCTCCGATATGTTTCCTTTGTTACTGATATGCTCCAATTACTCTATGCCCCATATGTCAGGAACCAAATATGTAAGATTGAAAAGACAATTGTGTTTCTGCTCCTAATGATATTATGTCTACGAAATCGTATATTCTGCCTTGTATTTTGAAACTGTATCCCTTTGGAAATTATACTATTTTGATATGGATATGTTAGTCACTTGCTGAGCTCTTTATGCTCACCCCGTTTGTTGATAAATTTTTCAGGATAGCGTATTGCTTGCTTAAATGTTAAGATTGGGCTGAGGCGGTGGAAAGTTTAGAAGATTTTGGGCAGACCTTTGTTAGCATATGTGTATTTGTTGTATAAGATACTTTGCATCTTATGAAATGTGACGGTAAATCTAAACGTGTGGATTTTGTGTAAGATAAAGGATCCCTCATGTATAGGATTTTGGAATGTTAAGTTAAATTTATGTAATGCTATGATCTTATGGTAATCGTTGGTTTGGTGACTGCATAGACTTCCCCACTTGTGAATTTTATGTTGTGGTTATTATTTTGATGAGTTAAGTTCAGTTTGTTTGAATTATCGAGTGATGTGTGGGATGTTTATGAACTGCACAGGGTTATGAATTTGTTGACTATAGAGGTGAAATTTTTGATCTGAATGTTTTCTTAGTGACCTCAAATGTGTGTTTGGATCCTGGGTTAGTTGTGATGAAAATTTGAAATATTGTCGATATTTTAGAGGGGCGTGACATTCCGTGACCTCAATGGAGGAGGAATCTGTTAGGACTCTAGCTTGGAGAGTCCTAATTGAGAGGGACATTCATGTAAAAATGTTAGGACTCTAGCTAGGAGAGTCCTAATAGAGAGGGACATTCTGTTAGGACTCTAGCTAGGAGAGTCCTAATTGTGAGGGGCATTCATGTAGGAGGTTTTTTTCTTAGAGAAGAATTAGGAGTTGTAAGGGAATAGGAGTCTTGAGTAGGAGTTCTATTAGGAGTTGGTTAGAAGTAAGAGTCTTAAGTAGGAGTCCTATTAGGAGTTAGGGTTTAGAAGCCCTATAAATAGCCATGTATTCCTTCTCTTTTCTTAAGCAATAGATGAATCTTTTTTGCAGCCTTTGAGCAGCAACTTGGAGGGAGGAACCCCTATAGAGTTCCAAGGAGGCCGATCCCCTAAAGAGATCAACCCCAAGTTTAGAATCTGCAAGGGTTCTAACAGAATCAGAAGTGGATGTAGGTCACAATGACCGAACCACTATAAATTTTGGTGTGTTCTTTCCTTACTACTTGACTTTTTAAAACAGTTCTCGTCGAACTAAGGTTTTTTATCGTACAAAGTTTTTGAAATCACTTTAATTGGTCAATTTTATCCGCTGCACGAATTCACACCCCCCCCCCTCTTAGTGTCGTTCTTAAACCTAACAATTGGTATCAGAGCGAGGTCACTCTCATTTTGGTTTAAAACCCAAGAGAGATGGCATTTGCCGGCAACCAAGAGGGTCATTCAATCATACATCCACCCATGTTCAATGGGATGGATTACACCTATCAAAAAACTAGAATGAGGATTTTTCTAATTTCTATAGATTTTGAGTTATGGAACATTGTGGAAAATGGCTTTCAAAAGTCTTCTCTTCCAATGAATGATTGGAATGAGTTGGAGAAGAAGACTTTCTCTTTAAATTCCAAGGCTATGAATGTCTTATTTTGCGCTTTAGATAAAAATGAGTTCAATCGAGTGTCTATTTGTAAAACGACTTTCGATATTTGGCACACACTCAAAATCACTCATGAAGGCTCTAGTAGAGTAAAGGAGTCCAAAATAAATCTTTTAGTCCATTCTTATGAACTATTTCAGATGAAACCAAGTGAGACTATTGGAGACATGTACACCCGGTTTATGGATGTCGTCAATGGTCTAAAAGTGCTTGGTAGAAGTTTTTCTAACTTTGAACTTGTTAATAAAATATTGAGATCCCTTCCAAAGAGTTAAGACCCTAAAGTAATGACTATTTAAGAGGTCAAGGATTTAAATAATTTTTCTTTCGAATAACTTATTGGGTTGTTAATGACCTGTGAGATGACTTGCAATGCTCATGAAGAGTTTGAGAACAACCTTCCAAAGAATAGGAAGGATATGACACAAAGAACTCATAAGATCACTTGAAAGGAAGTTCAAGTGATGATGACTTAGGACTCTTGATAAGAAAGTTAAAAAAATTCATAAAAAGAAATAAATCTAAAAATAAAACTAAAAATAAAATTGAACTCAAGAAAGAACAAGTTATATACTACGAATGCAAGAAGCCAAGACATTTCAAAAATAAATGTTCCCAAATGAAGAAGAAACAACCAAAGAAGAAGGCACCCAAAGCAACGTGGGATGACTCGAGCGATTCTGAAGACGCTGAATAAAGCAACAAGGAAATCGCTAACTATGCACTAATGGCTATCGGAGATAAGGTAAGTGGTGTTAGGAAAAGAGTCGGCACTAAGAGGGGGGGGAGTGAATTAGTGTAGCGGTAAAATTATGTCAGTTCCAAAAACCTTCGTACGATAAAAATTGATTTCGACGAAAATCATTTCGGAGAGAGGTTAACTTGAAAGTGTTTTCGTAAAGATAGCTTGAAAGCATACAGAAGATACATAGTGGATGTAAAGCAAGTTAAGAGGTTTGTAGTAAAGTAAATTGCTTAAATATAGAAATACAAACCAAAGAAGAACACGCCGATTTTATAGTGGTTCGGTCGTCGTGACCTACATCCACTCCACCGATTCCTCTTCCGTCGAGGCCACCGGCATCCACTATCGATCTTCCTTTATAGGCGAAGATCAACCTCCTTCTTATTGCTCTTTCTCCTTTTACTAGGTTTAGGAGATAACCCTTACACCCCCACTCACTCCTCTCTCAAACTATTCTAACACTTAGAACTTTGAGAGGAGTTTCACACAAGATTACAGTAGAGTTTCTTTCATTTTTACTCTTAATACTTGTGTAGTTTAACCAGGGATGAGAGGGGTACTTATAGGCCTCAAATTGATTTAAACTTGGAGCCTAAAAACATCTCATCTCAGGTTTACTGGGTTCAGGTGGTACCACCGCCTGTGCGGGGCAGTACCACCGCTAGTGTCAGACTGACATTAACACTGCACTGGGCGGTACCATTGCCTAATCTGATGGTACCACTGCTTAGAAGGTTGTGCTGGGAGGTACCACCGCCTATAACCTCTCAAAGGCTGTGTCTTGGCGGTTCCATCGCCCAGACCGGTAGTATCATCGCCTAACACAGTCTTAGAGAATGTGCCCTGATGGTGCCACCTCTTAGGTCACTGTTTGGGCCTTTCATTGGGCCCAACATAATCCTTACATGGGCCTAATTGGCCCCTAATTGGGTTGGCCCAAATCCAATCCCAATTATGTGCTAACTACGAAATCTAAGACATTTACTAAGCTAAACAAGTCCTATGAGTCAAGTTTTCTTCCTGCGAGCTTCCGACAATCTTTCATTAATGTTCCAGCATACTCCCAGCAAGCTCCTGGACTTCATGATGATCTACTTAGCGAGTTCTGATAAGCTTCTCTGGCAAGCTTCGAGACTTCTCGGTTGGTTCCTGCAGAACTTCTGACGAACGTTCGGATTTCCGACGAACTCTCAAACTCTCAACGAAATCATGTTCTTGACTCTAGGACTCCATTTTGCTTTATGCCTTGCTATCGTAGTTAATCCTGCACATGTAAAAACATACTTCGATCTAGATAATTAATACTAAGCATGAATCATGTTGTCCGGCATGTTATTGGTCCATCGACGCTTCGTCCGATTCTTCAATGCATCGTCCTCTCTTGTGGCCTATTGCCCAATTGGCCAGTTGACCTCCACAACTCCGATATCCTTAGCGTAATATATGCTCTTCTTGGCCTGATGCCCAAATCCATAGCCCAAAGCCTTCTGTCGATGTGTTGACTGATCCTTCGACGCGACGTCCAATCTTCTAACATGTTTCTCTAGCCCAACATGATTCTTCCTGCTTTAAATGTCTCTCCCTGATCGAAGCATCCTGCATCACTCAAAACACAGATCAAATCATAAATACTTATCAATTGGGTTCATCATCAAAATATGAGATTCAACAATCTCCCCCTTTTTGATGATGACAACCAATTGATGACAGAGTTAACCTTAACTCCCCCTATCAATATGCCATATTGATAGAACCTTGAATTCAAGCTGAATTTAAGTCATTGCAAATTTCATTATGAATATTTGTAATATGTCATCATGCATAACATGATCATACTTCTCCCCCTTTGTCATCAACAAAAAGGAGAAGTGTAACTTTCAAGTGTTTGGACATACAAGTTCAAATTATTGCATAATAAACATAATCTTCATTTTTATCATCATGCAATTTGTAAGCTAGCAAATTTAAGGATGTGCAAGTTGGCATATTTGCTTTTCTTTACGATGTTCAAACTGGCAAGTTTTTGAAATGTACAAGATAGCATCATTTTTGTATTTTCTTGAAATGTGTAACTTAGCAAAATTCATAAGATAGCATCGTTCTTTCTTCTCTTTTGAGAAGTGCAAGCGAGCAAATTTTCTCTTTAGAGATGTGCATACCAGCAATTCTTTCTCCTCCTTTGTCATTGGCAAAAAGAGGGGAATAACAATACAATGACACAATTCATTTCCTTTTATTTCAATTTACACATCATGAGAACAATAAATTTTATAAACAATTTCATGTTTTATCATTCAAGTTAGTATATATTTTTGTTCTCTTTTGCAATGTGCAAACTAATAATTTCCTTGTTCTTTTACAATAATGATTCAATCATATCATGCGATAAACAAGTCATACATTCTCATTTGTATGCATTAACATAATATCATGAATATTTTATGCATAATTTCATATCATCACATGAAGAATATCAAGAAAAATTAATTGAGTGATGAGATAAATATTTCATGAATACAAGAAATTGCATAAAAATCATATCGTGATAGATAAGATCATGTGAATACCAAAAGGCATGATTTCTTTTGAAAAATGTCCTCTTAAATAATCAAAAGAAAATCTTAGGAGATCAAATAATAAAAGATATTCAAAAAAAAATTTAAGTCATGAATTTCTAAAAAGATATTCTCTTTAGTAAATTGTAAAAGAAACTTAGGAGAAAACAAATTTCAATTCATGCATATAAAATCTTGATTTAAGCATAAGAAATCTCAAGTTATAAATATAAAAAAATCAAGTTATGATCAAGAGAAAAATCATCATTTATCTTCAAATCATTCAACTTGTTAAATTAACAAAGTCACTTTTAAGAGATTCTTAAAAATGATATAAATAGATTCATCAAAATCAATTTCATGGTTCACAAAATTCATAACATAAATTGATTCATTATTTTAATTCCAATGATAATATATTTTTTCTTTTTATGTGTTTCATTTTAAGTGATTGATTTCATATTAGCATGCTTTTTTCATTTATGTCAAATCAAAAACATGTATTATTTTTAAAATAAAAAAAGTCACTTTCATTATAGTAAAAATTGATAATCCATAAATCGCAAGAATCATCATGTATAATTTAGAAAGATAAACTCATTAAGCATGATTTCAAATCATCTTCAATCAAAATCATCGTGACAAAAAAAAAAAACACATTAAACATAGGATTAATCATTAGATTTAAATCTAACATTTAGTTGTATTTTCATCATTAAAACATCAAGCATGATTTTATAAGGTATTTAAAATTATTTTGTTTGTTTATCATGAAACATGCATTTGTCATTATCATTTTCAAAATTACTAGCATGATAAGCATGATTCCTAATTTTTTTACATTTTCATTACATTATTAAACATGTAATTTTCAAGAAAAATAATTATTCTAAACTAAATTAAAAATAACTCATGAACAGCATTATGTAATTTCTGTTAGGATCGAGAGCACTAAGAGGGGGGGGGGGTGAATTAGTGCAGCGGAAATCTTACAGTAATTTAAAAACGAAAGCTGCGTTCGTCCGATAAAAAAACGATTTCGATATAAAAGCAGAATCACAGTGCAGTTTGCGTCTAAGCGCAGTTTTGCGTCTAAGCGCAGTTTGCGTCTAAGCACAGTTTGCGTCTACGCACAGTTTGCGTCTAAGCGCAGTTTGCGTCTAAACTCAGTTTTACGTCCAAACGCAGTTTTACGTCTAAACGCAGTTTTACGTCTAAACGCAGTTTTACGTCTAAACGCAGTTTTGCGTCTAAACGCAGTTTTACGTCTAAACGCAGTTTTTACGTCTAAACGCAATTTTACGTCTAAACGCAGTTTTACGTCTAAACGCAGTTTTACGTCTAAACACAGTTTTGCGTCTAAACGTAGTTTTACGTCTAAACGTAACTTTACGTCTAAATGTAGTTTTACGTCTAAAAGCAGTTTTGAACCTTGAAAAGCGTTTTACGTAGAAAGCAGTTTGCAGTTATAAATGGAATCCGAATGTAAGCGTAAACTGCAGTGTGAAGATCGTACGAAAACACGATTTACGTTTGAATGCAGATTCTGAAAGATCAGAGCTTAGAAACTCGTTCGTAAAGGCGCAGAGGGCAGTAGCAATGTAGGAGGTTTGCAGTAATGATAAAGTGCTCAAGGTAAAAGCAAACCAGAGATTTAGAGTGGTTCGGTCAGTCTTGACCTACTCCACTTTTGGCTTCCTCCTCCGACGAGGTCACCGACGTCAACTAGCTGCCTTCCTTCAATGGGCGAAGGCTAACTGCCCTTTTACAGTTTCTCTCCTTTTGACAGGCTTAGGAGACAACCTTTACAGATCCTTTCTCTCCTCTCTTTACAACTCAAGACTTAAAGAACAGAAGGAGGAGAACTTTAGGACTTTACACAAATTTGAGCTCTTAGAATCACTTAAAAGATCAAGAATTCGGTGTGGATCTGTATCCTTTCAGTGTTGAATGGGTGGGGTATTTATAGGCCCCAACCCAATTCAAATTTGGAGCTCAAAACGATCAAATCCCGGAATTCCGGGATCAGGCGGTTGCACCTCTTGACTGGAGAGGTGGCACCGCCTAGCAGAGCTCGAAGACTGAGCTCAGGCGATTGTACCTCTCTGCCAGAGCTCGAAGACTGAGCTCAGTGGTTGCATCGCCTGGCAGAGCTCGAAGTCTGAGCTCGGTGGTTGCATCACCTGGCAGAGCTCGAAACTGAGCTCAGGCTGATGCACCTCTCTACCAGAGGTGGTTGCACCTCTCTTCCAGAGCTCGAAGACCGAGCTCAGGCGATGCATCACCTGTCCAAAGAGGTTGCACCTCTCTGCCTAGAGCTCGAAGACCGAGCTCGGTGGTTGCACCTCTTGGCAGAGCTCGAAACTTGAGCTCTGGCGGTGCTACCTCTTGACAGAGGAGGTTGCACCGCCCAGTCTCGCCTGGAGACTGAGCCCTGGGCGGTTGCACCGCCCAGTCCCGCTGGAAGACATGGCCTGGGCGGTTGCACCGCCTGGCTGGGGCGGTTGCACCGCCCAGTCCCGCAGCCCAGGCGGTTGCACCTCCTGTCCTAGGCGGTTGCACCGCCTGGTGCAATCAGGGTCCGAATGGTTCGCTCCATTCGGCCCAATTTGAATCTTTTCAGGGGCCCAATTGCCCCAAGATTAAGCTAATGGGATCACCTCCCATTTTCAAGCTTAATCATCATGCTAACTACGATTAACTCTAAGACAACTTCTGCAGCTATGCTCCGTTGCGTCAATCGCTTCTTCCGGCGAGTTTCCGGCGAACTTCCGTCGATCATCCGATAAACCCTCGGTGATCCTTCTGCGGACATCCGACATACTCCTGGACTTTGCGATGATCCACTTGGCGAGTTCCGACGAGCTTCGCTTGGCAAGCTTCTGGACTTCTCGGATCTGTTCTCGCTGAACCTCCGACGACCGTCCGAACTTCCGTCGAACTCTCGAACTCCCAACGTGATCATGATCTTGACTCCGGCGCAACACCTGCTGCTTGTCTTACTCTCATCGTAGTTAATCCTGCACACTTATCTCAACACATAGATTAGATAACAAATGACAATTGACTTCATCATCAAAATCCGAGATTCAACAATCTCCCCCTTTTTGATGATGACAATCAATTGATAAAGGAGTTGTCCTTAACTCCCCCTATCTATATGCCATAGTTGAGATAAGTCAACCTTGAATTCAAGACCTAAGAATTCAAGTGACGTATTGATAAGTTAGATCAGTTAAACTTATCAATGCTCCCATCATGATGCCCATCATGATGTATCTCTTCAAGTATGATGTCAAGGCATGACATACATCATTAAGTTTGTATGATAGTGTTTGTAACTATTCATCATGTAATCATATAAAGCTACGAAGGACTTTTTACATGATGCACACATTTGAGATTTTCTAGCAAGTTTGCATTTTCTTCACAATATAGAATATCAAATCAAGACATGATGCAAACTATAGCGCATGTTCACATATCTCTTGGTGATGCAAGGATGGCATAACTATAACATTGTTTATAGCATCACTCAAGTATTTGCAACTATGACATAGACATGATTATGGCAGTTCAGCTATGACATAGTGTTTATCAATTCATATGTTTCTCCCCCTTTGTCATCAACAAAAAGCATGATAGCATTATCAAGCATATAAAGGAAGTCATGACACATATAATTCTTTGAATATCTCTTTATTGTTTGTTGCTTGAAGGAGGAAAGTCATTTTTCAAAAAGTTTTCATAAGAGTGTACAGGAACATCCCATTTTTAGCATACAAACCGAAAAATGAACTTCTTACATGCATTTGGTTAAAAATATTTGTCACATGATTTGCAACATGTTATTTGATCAAGCGTTGTCAAGGCATGTAATAATAACATCCGAAAAATAATTTTAACTAGTTTAAGTATTCGGACACATCAACATTCCTAATTCTCTTCTTATGTAATCAAATTGTTCTTCACATAGTGGTTTTGTAAAGATATCAGCTAGTTGATGTTTGGTATCAATAAACTCTATGGTTACATCATGATTAGTGACATGATCTCGTATAAAGTGATGTCTAATATCAATGTGTTTTGTTCTTGAGTGTTGTATAGGATTTTTAGTTAAGCATATTGCACTCGTGTTATCACATTTAATGGGAATATCTTTAAGATTCACTTTGTAATCTTCTAAAGTGTTTTTCATCTATACAACTTGTGCACAGCATGCACTTGCTGCAATGTATTTAGCTTCGGTTGTTGATAGAGCAACCGAGTTTTGTTTCTTAGATGACCAGGATACAAGGGCATGTCCTAAAAATTGACATGATCCTGATGTGCTTTTTCTGTCTAGTCTACAGCCAGCGAAGTCCGCATCAGCATAAGCTGTTAATTCAAAATTTTCTGATTTTGGGTATCATAATCCTAGATTGGTAGTTCCATTAAGATATCTGAGTATTCTTTTGACTGCTTTGAGATGAGATATCTTAGGGTCTGATTGAAATCTAGCACAAAGTCCTACACTGAACATGATGTCTGGTCTGGTGGCAGTGAGGTAAAGTAAACTTCCTATCATACCCCTATAGGTTTTTTGATCGAAGCTTTCTCCATTCTCATCAATTTCTAACTTAGTGGAGGTGCTCATAGGAGTGTCAATGGCTTTTGAATTATTCATTTTGAACTTCTTTAGCAAACTCACAGCATATTTGGTTTGACTAATAAAGATGCCATTGCTTAGTTGTTTGATTTGTAGGCCTAAGAAGAATGTAAACTCTCCCATTAGACTCATTTCGAATTCACGACTCATAGTTTTCGCAAAGGATTCACAAAGAGATTCATTTGTAGAACCAAAGATAATATCATCAACATAAACTTGAACAATGAGAAAATTGTTTTCAAAGTTCTTGATGAATAATGTAGTATCAACCTTGCCTTTTATGAAATTATTTTCAATAAGAAAAGAACTAAGTCTCTCATACCAAGCCCTAGGAGCTTGTTTTAAACCATAGAGAGCTTTAGTTAATCTAAACACATGATTAGGGAGACTATTATTTTCAAATCCAGGAGGTTGTTCAACATAGACTTCTTCGGAAATAAAGCCATTAAGAAAGGCGCTTTTAACATCCATTTGAAACAACTTAAAATTATTACTGCTAGTGTAGGCAAGGAGCATCCTTATGGCTTCCAATCGTGCCACAGGAGCGAAGGTTTCTTCGTAATCGATACCTTCTTCTTGGTTGAAACCTTTGGCCACTAATCTAGCCTTGTTTCTAACCACGATACCATTTTCATTTTGCTTGTTTCTGAAGACCCATTTAGTACCAATAACTAGATGATCATTTGGTCTAGGAACAAGCTTCCACACTTCATTTCTCTCAAATTGATTTAATTCATCTTGCATTGCGATAATCCATGAATCATCTTTCATGGCTTCATCAACGCATTTGGGTTCAATTTGGGAGAGAAAGGCGGTATTTGCACAAAAGGTTTTAAGAGAAGATCGTGTTTGAACTCCCTTTGATGTGTCTCCTAAGATTAGCTCCTTAGGATGAGCATCTACATACTTCCAATCCTTGGGTAAGGAAATCTGAGAAGTGGATGCATCCAAGTTGCTAGTTGGAGACGGGGTCTCGTTTAAATTTAAAGAGTCAAAATTAACATCATCGTCAAGATCATTTTTCGTGATTTCAGAAGTCTCATTGAAAACAACATGAATGGATTCTTCAATAATTAGAGTTCTTTTATTAAAGATACGAAAGGCTTTAGAAACTGTAGAATAACCAAGAAAGATTCCTTCATCGGATTTAGCATCAAATTTTCCTAAGTTATCTTTTTCATTCAAGATAAAACACTTACACCCAAAGACTTTGAAATATGAAACGTTGGGTTTTTTATTGTTCCATAACTCATAGAGAGTTTTGGTTAGTAGAGGTCTCACTAGAACTCTATTTAAGATATAGCATGCAGTATTTACGGCTTCGGCCCAAAAATATTTGGGTAGGTTATGTTCATTCAACATGGTTCTTGCCATTTCTTGTAAATTTCGATTTTTTCTTTCTACAACTCCATTTTGTTGAGGGTTTCTAGGAGTAGAGAAATTATGGTTGTATCCATTGAGTTCACAAAATTCTTGGAAATCATGGTTTTGAAATTCACCACCATGATCACTTCTAATTGACGAAATCATAGAACCTTTCTCATTCTGAACGAGTTTGCAAAACTTGGTAAAAGATCTAAGGCATTCACTTTTCTGTTTTAAAAAGTAAGTCCATGTGAATCTGCTATAGTCATCTATGATGACGAAAGCGTATTTGCTACCTCCTAGGCTTGATGTGGAGATGGGTCCGAACAAGTCCATATGGATCAATTGTAAGGGCCTAGAGGTGCTTACTTGATTTTTAGATTTGAAGCTACTCTTAATTTGTTTACCTAATTGGCAGGCATCACATACATTATCTTTGATGAACTTGATATGAGGAATTCCTCTTACAAGTTCTTTGGATGATATTTGAGTGATTAGCTTCATGCTAGCATGACCTAATCTTCTGTGCCATATCCAAGCATTCTCATTTAAAGCAGAAAAACATGTTTCATTACATAAATCATCGATGTCAATAGTGTATACGTTATTTTGTTTTAATGCAATCATGGATATGTTTTTGTGAGGTTTTTCAATGACGCAAGCATTAGATTCAAATTTGATGATATATCCTTTATCACATAATTGACTAATGCTTAGAAGATTATGTTTTAGACCATCAACCAGCAAAACATCTTCAATAGAAAAGTTGGATTTGTTACCTATGGTTCCTTTGCCAATGATTTTACCCTTGTTGTTGTCTCCGAAGGTGACATATCCTTCGTTTATGCTAGAGAGCTTAGAGAATTGGGATGAATCTCCGGTCATATGCCTTGAGCATCCACTGTCAAGGTACCATCTCTTGCTCCTAGCTTGCGATGGTTTAATTTTCTATAAGAAAGGATGATGTTTAGGTACCCATTTGCTTTTGGGTTCCTCACAAATAGATCTACATTTTTTATCATGTTGCATAGAATTTGTCATGGTTCCTTTAGGAACCCATATCAATTTGTTTGGACTCAATTTCCTGAATGGACAATAATGTGTCTTGTGACCAAACTTGGAACAAAAGTTGCATTTGCTTCTAACATGTAAGATGGGGCCTTTTACAAAGGTAGTTGGATTTCGGTGAGGACTCCTCACAAATCTAATCCCACTTCTTTTGGGAGCATGACCCTTGTTTGTAAGGATCATGTTTAATGACTTGCTACCAACCTCGAATTTCTTCAAGGTGTCCTTAAGTAGCAAGTTTTCTTTTTGACAGATTTCTAGATCATGACATTTTATACATGAATTTAAACTATCATGATATTCGATTTTTAACTTATTAAAATCACAAGTAAGACTATCATGTACCTTTTTTAGCAATTTGTATTTTCTATTTATAACTTTGCATTCATCAAATAAATCATGGAAGGCATTTAATAATTCATCGAAAGATAAATCAGCATCTAATAAATCCGTTACCTCCTCTCCGATGGCCATTAAGGCGTAATGAGCAACTTGCTCGGTGTTGGACTTCTCTTCTTCAGATGCGCTCGAGTCATCCCATGTTGCTTGAAGAGCCTTCTTCTTGGATGTTCTTCTTTTGACTTGGGGACAATCATTCTTGTAGTGTCCCGGCTTTTTACATTCGTAGCAGATCACTTGGTCCTTCTTGGGTTCAAGTTTATTTGTCACATCGTTTTTAAACTTGTTTCTTTTGAAGAATTTCTTAAACTTTCTTGTCAAAAGTGCCAAGTCATCATCACAGTCCTCATCACTTGAGTTTTCTCTCAAGTGGCATTCAGAAGTTTTAAGTGCCATATCCTTCCTGTTCTTTGGAAGGATGTCTTCTTGCTCTTCATGAGCTTTGCAAGTCATTTCGTAGGTCATTAATGACCCGATTAGTTCTTCAAGAGGGAAGTTGCGTAGATCTTTTGCCTCTTGAATGGCAGTGACTTTAGGATCCCAACTTTTAGGAAGGGATCTTAGTATTTTATTTACGAGTTCAAAATCCGAAAAACTTTTTCCGAGTCCTTTTAGACCGTTGACGACATCCGTGAAACGGGTAAACATGTCGCCAATGGTTTCACTCGGTTTCATTCGGAAAAGTTCAAAAGAATGCAGCAACAGATTGATTTTTGACTCTTTCACTCTACTTGTGCCCTCGTGGGTCACTTCAAGTGTGTGCCAAATATCAAATGCAGTTTTGCAAGTTGAAACACGATTAAACTCGTTTTTATCAAGTGCGCAAAATAAGGCATTCATAGCCTTTGCATTAAGAGCGAAAGCCTTCTTCTCCAAATCGTTCCAATCGATCATTGGAAGAGAAGACTTTGAAAATCCATTTTCAACAAGGTTCCACAGTTCAAAATCCATAGAAATAAGAAAGATCCTCATTCGGGTCTTCCAGTAGGTGTAGTCCGTTCCACTGAACATGGGTGGACGTGTAATAGAATGCCCCTCTTGATTTCCGGCGTAAGCCATCTCTCTTGGGTTTTAATCCTTTAGAGAGTTAACCTCGCTCTGATACCAATTGTTAGGATCGAGAGCACTAAGAGGGGGGGGGGGTGAATTAGTGCAGCGGAAATCTTACAGTAATTTAAAAACGAAAGCTGCGTTCGTTCGATAAAAAAACGATTTCGATATAAAAGCAGAATCACAGTGCAGTTTGCGTCTAAGCGCAGTTTTGCGTCTAAGCGCAGTTTGCGTCTAAGCACAGTTTGCGTCTACGCACAGTTTGCGTCTAAGCGCAGTTTGCGTCTAAACTCAGTTTTACGTCCAAACGCAGTTTTACGTCTAAACGCAGTTTTACGTCTAAACGCAGTTTTATGTCTAAACGCAGTTTTGCGTCTAAACGCAGTTTTACGTCTAAACGCAGTTTTTACGTCTAAACGCAATTTTACGTCTAAACGCAATTTTACGTCTAAATGCAGTTTTACGTCTAAACACAGTTTTGCGTCTAAACGCAGTTTTACGTCTAAACGTAACTTTACGTCTAAATGTAGTTTTGCGTCTAAAAGCAGTTTTGAACCTTGAAAAGCATTTTACGTAGAAAGCAGTTTGCAGTTATAAATGGAATCCGAATGTAAGCGTAAACTGCAGTGTGAAGATCGTACGAAAACACGATTTACGTTTGAATGCAGATTCTGAAAGATCAGAGCTTAGAAACTCGTTCGTAAAGGCGCAGAGGGCAGTAGCAATGTAGGAGGTTTGCAGTAATGATAAAGTGCTCAAGGTAAAAGCAAACCAGAGATTTAGAGTGGTTCGGTCAGTCTTGACCTACTCCACTTTTGGCTTCCTCCTCCGACGAGGTCATCGACGTCAACTAGCTGCCTTCCTTCAATGGGCGAAGGCTAACTGCCCTTTTACAGTTTCTCTCCTTTTGACAGGCTTAGGAGACAACCTTTACAGATCCTTTCTCTCCTCTCTTTACAACTCAAGACTTAAAGAACAGAAGGAGGAGAACTTTAGGACTTTACACAAATTTGAGCTCTTAGAATCACTGAAAAGATCAAGAATTCGGTGTGGATCTGTATCCTTTCAGTGTTGAATGGGTGGGGTATTTATAGGCCCCAACCCAATTCAAATTTGGAGCTCAAAACGATCAAATCCCGGAATTCCGGGATCAGGCGGTTGCACCTCTTGACTTGAGAGGTGGCACCGCCTGGCAGAGCTCGAAGACTGAGCTCAGGCGATTGTACCTCTCTGCCAGAGCTCGAAGACTGAGCTCAGTGGTTGCATCGCTTGGCAGAGCTCGAAGTCTGAGCTCGGTGGTTGCATCACCTGGCAGAGCTCGAAACTGAGCTCAGGCTGATGCACCTCTCTGCCAGAGCTCGAAGACCGAGCTCGGTGGTTGCACCTCTTGGCAGAGCTCGAAACTTGAGCTCTGGCGGTGCTACCTCTTGACAGAGGAGGTTGCACCGCCCAATCTCGCCTGGAGACTGAGCCCTGGGCGGTTGCACCTCTTGGCTGGGGCGGTTGCACCGCCCAGTCCCGCTGGAAGACATGGCCTGGGCGGTTGCACCGCCCAGTCCCGCAGCCCAGGCGGTTGCACCTCCTGTCCTAGGCGGTTGCACCGCCTGGTGCAATTAGGGTCCGAATGGTTCGCTCCATTCGGCCCAATTTGAATCTTTTCAGGGGCCCAATTGCCCCAAGATTAAGCTAATGGGATCACCTCCCATTTTCAAGCTTAATCATCATGCTAACTACGATTAACTCTAAGACAACTTCTGCAGTTATGCTCCGTTGTGTCAATCGCTTCTTCCGGCGAGTTTCCGATGAACTTCCGTCGATCATCCGATTAACCCTCGGTGATCCTTCTGCGGACATCCGGCATACTCCTGGACTTTGCGACGATCCACTTGGCGAGTTCCGACGAGCTTCGCTTGGCAAGCTTCTGGACTTCTCGGATCTGTTCTCGCTGAACCTCCGACGACCGTCCGAACTTCCGTCGAACTCTCGAACTCCCAACGTGATCATGATCTTGACTCCGGCGCAACACCTGCTGCTTGTCTTACTCTCATCGTAGTTAATCCTGCACACTTATCTCAACACATAGATTAGATAACAAATGACAATTGACTTCATCATCAAAATCCGAGATTCAACAATTTCAAAGTAAACTAAGGGCATTTTGATTACCTCATCGTCGAAAGTCGTTAAGGTGTAGTTTGCCACCTCGCCTTTGTTGATTTTCTCCTCGCCTTCGGATGAGCTTGATTCGTCCCAAAGAGCTTCCTTCTTCTTACGTTCATAACAAGTAGTTGCATTCTTTTTAAGTTTATTTTTGTTCTTTAATTCTTGTTTCATGAACCTTTTAAATTTCAGAGTGAAGAGTTCATGTTCACCATCACTTGAGCTTATTGTCACGGACAAAATTCTAAACAGGATGTTTGATATAATGCTTATGTATGTCCGTGTCTTTTGGTATATTCATGCTTTGTACAACATGTAGAGGGATAGCTGAAGGCTTAATAATCCCATTTTAGTTAGGTTGGTGGCCGCTTTAGGCTTGTAAATGAAAGGTTGTGTCATGTGGATACGTGTGAGAGATTTTCGATCTATAATGGATCATTTTGACTCTTTGTTGTGCAACTGTTCAGAGCTTGTAAAGTCTGTTTGTAATTTGCATTGTCTATAAAGTGTTTTCGGAAATGTTTGCTTGTGGATCCCGAATGAGGCATTTTCTCTAACCCGTTCTCTCTTTTGTAGGTCCTAAGGGATATGGGAGGCTTCGGGGAGGCTGACCTTTGCGGACGGACACGCAAGGGTGCTGCACGACTTAGGCAAAACCAGCTAAGTTCGTGACAGATGGTATCAGAGCGGGATAAGCACTCATAGAAACACTTAGCATGCAAACGTGGGAGACCTAGCGGGGTTGCGTTGAGGGCAGTCAGCACACGTGCGACTGTTTGGGGGAAAACGGGCATAGAGATGTAGGGAAAAGGAGTCACTCGGAGGAGCGGGTATCTGACATTGGCATTCAGAGGAATGGCCAACCCTTCGCGCAAGAGGCACCACGAGAATAGGCAAGCTTGGAAGAATGCAGAGCGCACAAAGGTTGGGATGGCTAAGTTTGAGCTACGACTCAACTTTGACAACTATACTTGATGGTGCTCAAGGCAAGCGAGGCGCTTGGTAAGGATGAGACCATGCAAGGTGTAATGAGTCGCTCAACGATCGAAAGAGTTGTGCAAAGCTCATAGAGGTGAGGGGAATTGCTAGCTCGAAGAATTTGGTACTCATGCATGGGCTTGTATGCAGACGATGGAATGTTCGTGGCCATCCCAAGGCGACCGAAACTCGGCGCCATGGAGCATTGAAACTTTCTCTTCGGCATGTGAAGGATATGTCCGTAGGAGGCTAAAGTATGCAACGAGTTTAGCATGTTGCTAGGACTTGAGTGGTGCAGCGGGGGCGGTATTGACGTAGAGTCACAATCTAGCAAGTGCGTTGTTAGAACCCTTGCATATTCTAAACTTGGGGTTGATCTCTTTAGGAGATCGGCCTCCTTGGAACTCTATAGGGGTTCCTCCCTCCAAGTTGCTGCTCAAAGGCTGTAGAAAAGATTTATCTATTGCTTATCAAAAGAGAAGGAATACATGGTTATTTATAGGGCTTCTAAACCCTAACTCCTAATAGGACTCCTACTCAAGACTCCTACTTTTAAGCAACTCCTAATAGGACTCCTACTCAAGACTCCTATTCCTTTACAACTCCTAATTCTTCTCTAAGAAAGAACCTCCTAACCCTAGCCTGCCTCTTCACCTCTTTAATAGGGGTCAGCTTAGGTAGGTTTTACATTAATGTCCCTCTCAATTAGAACTCTCCTAGCTAGAGTCCTAACAGACCCGCCCTCTTCAAATCAGCCTTGTCCTCGAAGCGGACAATTTATAAATTCTGGGAATTTGATCTTTAAGTCGTCATAGTTCTCCCAAGTGGCATCTTCTGTTGGTAGGTTCGTCCACTGTATTAGCACTTCAATAGTGGGTTGTCATCGTCGAGTCACGATCCGTCGATCAACAATGGCACTTGGCTGGGTTTGGAGTTCTCCATGGGTAGTCATATTTTGTGGGTGGCATTGGGCTGTCTCCAAGTACTTATTTGCAACTTTCATCTGACCGTCGGTTTGTGGGTGATATGTCGTACTCCTTTTCAATTTAATACCCTGCATATGGAATAATTTTGTCCAAAATCTGCTCGTGAAGATGCAAGTAGAATTTGTCACAAGCACAATGCATCCCTTATAGCGTAATTCTTTTGAGTCCCAATTGTAATGAGCCACGGAGCTTGGTGCTTCCTCCAATTTTTTTATGATCTTAATGGTTTTTGAATCTTCCTGCCATTTCATCTTAATATCCTCAAGGAAGTTTCTGGTCGGAAGTGAAACGACTGAAAATTCAACTTGCTCGGGTAGCCATATTTGCTGCTCAGGGGATGTTATCTTTCGCTCCAAAAAGTACTTGAGGCTTTTATGATCGATTTTAATTTTAATTTGAAATCGTCGACTAATCAAGTAGGGTCTCCACCTCGTTGCTGCGTGCACAATGGCGAGAATCTCCTTATCATATGTTGATATATTTTGGTGGATGTAGGCTATGGTTTAGGCTTGTTTTGTTGCTATTTTGGGTGCAGTTTGAGGGTGTGGTTTAGTGGGGTTTTAGGGCTGTGGATAAAGTTTTGGGTCTGTGGTAGATGGCAGCAAAAGTTTGATAGAAGTCAGTGGAAGTTGCAGCAAGTATGTGCTGTCTTGTAAGAGCAGAATTATCGTCGAAGAAACAGCGGTTTCTCAACGAAATTTCCACCAAAAACTTAAGAGAATTGAGGAGGGAATTGACAGCAAAATCACAGTTTATATGACAACAAGGATGTCTAATTTAATCAAGAAAATTTTGGCATATAACAGCAAGGAAATTGGTGCAAGCTGCGATAGCAGAATTCTTGTCGAAAAATTTCAGCAGTTTATGATAAAAATTTGCAGCAACACAAAATCGTTTTTAGAGATAAATTCCTTAATAGATCAATCTTAGATGGAAGCCAAGATGATCTATGAAGTGTATAAGAAATTTTATTAAAAAAAGATTGCAAATAGATGGGTTAAGATAACAATACGCGGCTGAAACTTTCTGCAGCACAGATTTTTAAGTATAGCAGATTGGACATAAAAGATCAGTGGTTTGTATTGAGAATTTTTTGATGAAACCAAAGGGAAATCCACTATTAGGAAGTGTCAAAGCTATCATAAAAATTTCATAGAGATTTGGATAGAAACAACATAGTATCAAGATCAAACAAACAGTGCTATGCGGTTGAAATTTTATAGTGCAGATTTTCAAGTATAGCAGATTAGACGTAAAATATCAATGGTTTATATTGAGAAATTTTTGACAAAACCAAAGGAAATATGCTGTTAGAAAATGTCAAAGATGTCATAAAAATTTCGTAGAGATTTGGATAGAAAAAACACAATAGCAAGATCAAACAGACGGTGCTATACGGTTGGAATTCTGCAATGTATCTTTCGTCGTAGAGATGAAAACTTTATGACGAAAAGTTTATGCAGCAATATAGGAATAATTTTTTTGAGATTTTCAAATAAGGATAACTAAATTGCAGCAGCAGTAAGGTAGAAAACCAGAACCTGTTGCAATTCATGGGGAGATTAAAGGATGATCCGTGGTGGTGGAGATGACGACGGAATTTGGCGACGATCTTTTAAGCAATTGTGGGAATTGCTTTGGGCGATTGTGGAGGGTTGATGGATGGCTATGGAAGGGCAGTGAGATGCCAAGAACGCTGCTCTGATACCAGGTGTTAGAACCCTTGTATATTCTAAACTTGGGGTTGATCTCTTTAGGGGATCGGCCTCCTTGGAACTCTATAGGGGTTCCTCCCTCCAAATTGCTGCTCAAAGGCTACAGAAAAGATTCATCTATTGCTTATCAAAAGAGAAGGAATACATGGTTATTTATAGGGCTTCTAAACCCTAACTCCTAATAGGACTCCTACTCAAGACTCCTACTTCTAAGAAACTCCTAATAATACTCATACTCAAGACTCATATTCCTTTACAACTCCTAATTCTTCTCTAAGAAAGAACCTCCTAACCCTAGCCTGCCTCTTCACCTCTTTAATAGGGGTCGGCTTAGGTAGGTTTTATATTAATGTCCCTCTCAATTAGGACTCTCCTAGCTAGAGTCCTAACATGCGTTTGCAGGAGGCAGAATAATGCATAGTTTGTTCAGCAGATCGGAGTAGTCCAAGGGGATGGTGGTCTTCGAAATGAAGAGAGATGTTGCTCTAACGAGACAGTTATCCAGGACGGATAAGTCCCGGCTCTCCAGAGGTAGAATCATGTGGGACGGACCTCACATGTTGAGGAGTACCTCAACAAACAACAACTCCATGAAGCTCAATGGACTAAGTAAGCGGCGAGGAGTTATCGCATGATCTCGCTCGAGATAATGCATTGGTGGATGCATTGTGAGATCAAGTGGGGGAGTGACCCAAAGCAACACAAATAAAGGCACACTTAGAGTCGATATAGAGATTGGACTCAAGGGAGGGCTGACCCGTGGAATGGTGGGCGTGAGCGTCACCATCAACTCAATGCAAAAACGAGGAGCGAAGCAACTTGAGTGTGACTTAGCGAAGTACCCAAGCCGCATAAAGGGAGCCAACATAGAAGTTGGAACATGGAGCGGAGGCATAGTGCTTTCCTTGGACAGAGGTCAAGGACATGAACTCTTACAGAGGTAAGAGCAGGATCATGTTGTTCCATAGGTCCTTCATTCTGATGGAGCGGACTCATCTTGCATGGTACCAAAGACGAAGGGAGCTTCTGGGCACATGTACCTTATCTAGGAAAAGCATTTGATGGAGGAACTAAGGTGACTCAATTTACGGAGGCGAAGTTGGGTTTAGAAGGCCTTGTCATGGGGCAAGAGGACGCGGAGGCGGGTACTCTTGAAGAATATACCATAGTGTTGCCGTTCAAGTTGCTAGGCAGGAAGCGGTGCGCAGCGGAGATTGTGCTGGTAGGGGTAGAGGCCCATGATCCAGACAATGGTGCACTAATTATAGCGAAGTTGGTGGACTTTGGGAGCTACTAGGCGACGAACTATCCTAAAACGGTGCTTCATCTAGGTGTGACCTAAGAGTGGGTGGATAAAGGTCGATTGACAAAGGAGCGAACAAAATCGAAGGTGGAAGAGACCCTGCGGTGTATTGGCAGAGGCCACACATAGAGGGATCATAATTCGAGTTTATCCCACAAGGATCAGAATGCAATGGAGATGTCACCAGGAGGTGACATGCTGCAGCGGATCGTGGTGGAACAGTTCGTGGCAAATTCGATACACACGACATAGTCTCGCGAGGGATTAGATCATACGAAGGTATGATCGGGAGCTACTGGAAGCTCCACTTCGATGAACAACACAACGGTAAGAAGGGCTATGGATTCAAGGAGTGAAGGCCATAATACCGCAGAGGCGGGTCTTCCGTGCGTGCATCGAATTTTGCATCAGATGAAAGCCTAGGTCATCAGCATATGGGGGCTGTGTTCCACCAATGGAAAAAGTTTGAATGCAAATACTAGTAAGTCCCATGGGAGGGACTTGATCATGCGGAGGTATGATCGAAGCAGCTAGAGAGTTGGACTGCTCCAGAGCCATATTCGCTTAAGGGAGCCTGACAAGTTAGAGGATAAGGTCGAATAAGCGAACGTTGCTACCAAGGAAGCTAAGGAGAATAGAATTGGTACAAACCCTACAATGTGATGACAGAGGCCATGCATGGGAGTTGCAGTCTGTCTTTCCATCGATTAAAGGTAGCTGCTTGGAGAACACAAAGGTGTTGAAGCAGGGGATTGAAAGGGATGAGGAAGCGACGACGAGTCCAGAGGGACTTAGCTACCCAAAATCAAGCATTAGTTAAAATGGAGGTGGACTCGGAGGAGTGCCACAGAGGCATATCGATTGATTGTGAAGAAAATGGATGCAGATGCGAGGTGACGGATAGTAGTGCCATGGGTATGGCAACGCCATGGTACCGTAGAGGTGGGACTGTTAGGACTCTAGCTAGGAGAGTCCTAATTAAAAGGGACATTCATGTAAAACTGTTAGGACTTTAGCTAGGAGAGTCCTAATTGAGAGGGACATTCTGTTAGGACTATAGCTAGGAGAATCCTAATTGAGAGGGACATTCTGTTATGACTCTAGTTAGGAGAGTCCTAATTGAGAGGGACATTCATGTAGGAGGTTTTTTCTTAGAGAAGAATTAGGAGTTGTAAGGGAATAGGAGTCTTGAGTAGGAGTCATATTAGGAGTTAGTTAGAAGTAAGTCTTAAGTAGGAGTCCTATTAGGAGTTAGGGTTTAGAAGCCCTATAAATAGCCATGTATTCCTCCTCTTTTCATAAGCAATAGATGAATCTTTTCTGCAGCCTTTGAGCAGCAACTTGGAGGGAGGAACCCCTATAGAGTTCCAAGGAGGCCGATCCCCTAAAGAGATCAACCCCAAGTTTAGAATCTGTAAGGGACCTAACACCTGGTATCAGAGCAGCGTTCTTGCCGTCTCGCTGCCCTTCCACAGCCATCCATCAACCCTCCACAACCGTCCAAAGCAATTCCCACAATTGCTTAAAAGATTATCGCCGAATTCTGCCATCATCTCTACCACCACGGATCATCCCTTGATCTCCCCATGAATTGCAACAGGTTCTGGTTTTCTACCTTACTGTTGCTGCAATTTAGTTATCCTTGTTTGAAAATCCCAAAAAAATTATTCCTATATTACTGCATAAACTTTTCGTCATAAAGTTTTCATCTCTACGACGAAAGATATATTGTAGAATTCCAACCGTATATCATTGTCTATTTGATCTTGCTACTATGTTTTTTCTATCCAAATCTCCATGAAATTTTATGACATCTTTGACACTTCCTAACAGCAGATTTCCCTTTAGTTTCGTCAAAAAATTCTCAATATAAACCATTGATATTTTACATCTAATCTGCTATACTTGAAAATCTGCACCGTAAAATTTCAGCCGCATAGCACTGATTGTTTGATCTTGATACTACGTTGTTTCTTTTCAAATCTCTACGAAATTTTTATGATAGCTTTGACACTTCCTAATAGTGGATTTTCCTTTGGTTTCATTAAAAAATTCTCAATATAAACTTCTGATCTTTTACGTTCAATCTGCCATACTTAAAAATCTGTGCTGCAGAAAATTTCAGCCGCATATTGTTGCCTTAACCCATCTATTTGCAATCTTTTTTGAATGAAATTTCTTATACACTTCATAGATCATCTTGGCTTCCATCTAAGATTGATCTATTGAGGAATTAATCTCTAAAACCGATTTTGTGTTGCTGTAATTTTTCATCATAAATTGCTGAAATTTTTCGACGAGAATTCTGCTATCGCAACTTGCACCAATTTCCTTGCTATTATACTGCCGAAATTTTCTTGATTAAATTAGTCATCCTTGCTGTCATATAAACTATGATTTTGCTATCAATTCCCTCCTCAATTCTCTCAAGTTTTTGGTGGAAATTACGTCGAGAAACTGCTGTTTCTTCGACGACAATTCTGCTCTTACAAGACAGCACATACTTGCTGCAACTTCCACCGATTTCTCTCAAACCTTTGCTGCCATCTACCATAGATCCAAAACTTTCATCCACATCCCTAAAACTCCACCAAACCACACCCTCAAACTGCACCCAAAACAACCACAAAACAAGCCTAAATCGTAGCCTACATCCACCGATCCACCAACCCTTTCGACCATCACTTCTCTCAACCTATACAAGCCTTTAACCTGACAACAAAAGAGAGATCTTAACATCATAGATTTGGAGGCATATACTATGGCATTTAAGGAGGCAATCAATGCTAAATTCGAAGCCTTGGAGGTGCGAATGGAGGATAAGATTCGGACGCTCTTTACCGAACTCAAATTGGGTCGACTACTATGCTCGAAAAAATCATATAACGGAGAGAGCTTTGCCCAATCGCACCAGGCCCAAAGAGATGAGTTCCAAGAGAGGGGAGGCTCTATGATTGATCCCAACTATCCATGCATAAGGGTGGACTTCCCTAGATGGGAAGGAGACCCGATTGGTTGGATCTTGCACGCGGAGTGATATTTTCGGTACCACAAAACCGCGGATGCATCTATGGTGAAAATTGCAGCTATACATCTTGAAGGGGATGCTATACAGTGGTTTGACTGGTTTGAACATACTTATGGAGTCCTTTCATGGCAACAATTCAAAGAAGGACTGCTGATCCGCTTCAGACCAACCGATTACGAGAATATTGACTGACAACTAGCAAAGATCCAACAAACCTCCACCATTCAGGAGTACCAAACCAGGTTTGAAAGGTTATCTAATCAAACTCTTGATTGGTCTCAAAAATAGCTATTGAGGACCTTTATTGAGGGCTTGAAGCCAGAGATCCGAGGAGAAGTTAAAGCACGACAACCATACACGCTTATGACAGCCATCTCTTTCGCACGACATCAAGAGGAGCAATTGAACCATGAAGCTTGAAGGACTAGAGTCACTCCTCAACCAGTAATATTGAAGCCCTTAGCCCCCCCTACTGTTGACCGAGTCCCTGCACCAAAAAGGTTGACAAGAGAAGAGCTTCAGGAGCGATCTGCGAAGGGGTTATGTTAGCATTGCGACGAGCCGTGGAGCTATGAGCATCGTTGTAGTAAAGGGAGACTTTTTATCATTGAACTAGTAGAAGAAGAGGTCATTGAACATCTAGAAGAGAGCATTGAACATAAAAAAGAAGATGCAGAAGAAAAGCCACAACCGACCGAAGTTACGATACATGCGCTGGCTACTCAAACCCGCAAATGATGAAAGTTGGAGGCCTTCTCAAACAACAACCGATCACTGTTTTTATCGACATGGGCAGCACTAATAATATCCTAAATAGTAAGGTTGCTATCCGAATGGCATTACCTATCGAGAATCGTTGCAGGTTTGATGTTAAGGTCACCGACAGACGGATTTTGAAGTGTGATCATAGGCGCCCGCAGGAGAAACTATTGCTGCAGGACTAAGAGATAATTGCAGATTTCTTCCTTCTCCCTTTTGATGATCATGAGGCCATGCTCAGAATTAAATGGCTGACAACATTAGGTGATTTTTCTTGGAATTTTATGAAACTAATTATGAAATTTTACAGTAAGGAGAAACAGGTGATACTGCACGGGAAACGTGGGGGCGACGTAACGATGATTTGCACACAACAAATGAAGAAGGTCTTGCATAAAGCATGCAGTGGCTTTTTAGTACAACTTGAGTAGCAAACTAAGGGAGAGCCAACAAAATTGGAAGATCCAAATCTACTTCCTTTGCTTGCTGAATTTTCAGATATATTTGATGAACTACGCAACCTACCTCTTACTCGTCGGCATGATCATTGTATAACGATTCTTCCAGGCCAATCTCCAGCAAATGCTCAGCCATATCAGTATCCACATCTCCAGAAGGATGAAATAGAAAGGATTGTAAAAGAGATGCTCAAAACAGGAGTTATTCGGCCATGTTGTAGCCCCTACTCTTCACCGGTGCTCCTCATACGAAAGAAGGATGGAATATGGCGATTATGTGTTGATTACCGAACTCTCAATGGCATAACCATCAAGGATAAATACCCTATTCCAGTAGTAGATGAGTTGCAAGATGAAAGGGACCACAAATCTTCACAAAGCTGGACCTTCGATCCGGGTATCATCAAATACGAGTATGCGAAAAAGACATAACGAAAACCACCTTTTGAACACACAATAACCACTATGAATTTTTGCTTTCTTCAAAAGAAGGTGGAATATCTTGGGCATATCATATCAGAGGAAGGTGTGGCAGTAGACCCCTTCAAAATTGGAGCAATGCAAAATTGGCTGATCCCGAGGAACATAAAATTGCTACTATGGCTTTCTGGGTTTAACAGGCTACTACTGCAAGTTCGTGAAAGTCTATGGAGAGATCAGTGCACCACTTACTTCCTTTTTGAAAAAAGATGTCTTCCAATGGTCGGACAGAGCCTCCGTTGCCTTCGACAAACTTAAGGTAGCCATGACGACGACGCCGGTGCTAACATTACCAGATTTCAACCGACCCTTCATTATTGAGGCCGACGCATCTGGAGTCGGAATTGGAGCAATTCTTATGCAAGATGGTCGACCACTCGCATACACTAGCAAGGCATTATCCCCCTCCCATCAAAATCAGTCAACATATGATAAGGAGATGCTCGCCATTATGCGCGCAGCAACAAGGTGGAGACCCTACTTGATTGGTCGACGATTTCAAATTAAAACCGACCATAAAAGCCTCAAGTACTTTTTGGAGCGAAAGATATCATCCCCTGAGCAGCAAAACTGGGTAACAAAATTTCTTAGATTTGATTATGAAATAACTTACAAAAAGGGGAAAGAGAATGTTCTTGCAGATGCGCTTTCGCAGCTACCCGAGCAAGTTGAAGTTTTTGTCATTTCACTTCCGACCAGCGACTTCCCTGAGGATATTAAGATGGAATGACAGGAAGATTCAGAGATTAGTAAGATTATAAAAAAAAATTGGTGGAAGCACCAAGCTCCGTAGCTCATTACAATTGAGACTCAAAAGAATTACACTATAGGAGTACTAAATTGAAAAGGAGTATGGCATATCACTCACAAACCGACGGCCAGACAGAAGTTGTAAATTGGTGCTTGGAGATAGCCCAAAGCCACCCACCAAATATGACTACCCAAGGAGGACTTCAGACTTAGCCAAGTGCCATTATTGATCGACGGATTATGACTCGACGACGACGATCCACTACTGAATTGCTAATACAGTGGGCAAACCTACTAACAGAAGATGCCACTTTGGAGAACTATGATGACTTGAAGATCAAATTCCCAAAATTCATGAATCGTTAGCCTCGAGGACAAGGCTGATTTGAAGAGGGCGGGTTTGTTAGGACTCTAGCTAGGAGAGTCCTAATTAAAAGGGACATTCATGTAAAACTATTAGGACTTTAGCTAGGAGAGTCCTAACTGAGAGGGACATTCTGTTAGGACTCTAGCTAGGAGAGTCCTAATTGAGAGGGACATTCTGTTATGACTCTAGTTAGGAGAGTCCTAATTGAGAGGGACATTCATGTAGGAGGTTTTTTCTTAGAGAAGAATTAGGAGTTGTAAGGGAATAGGAGTCTTGAGTAGGAGTCCTATTAGGAGTTGGTTAGAAGTAAGAGTCTTAAGTAGGAGTCATATTAGGAGTTAGGGTTTAGAAGCCCTATAAATAGCCATGTATTCCTCCTCTTTTCATAAGCAATAGATGAATCTTTTCTGCAGCCTTTGAGCAGTAACTTGGAGGGAGGAACCCCTATAGAGTTCCAAGGAGGCTGATCCCCTAAAGAGATCAACCCCAAGTTTAGAATCTATAAGGGACCTAACAGGGACTTCCGTGAAAGTCATTGATCTCTTGCTCTCATGGAGGGAGAGTGCTTGGTCGTGAAAAGGGCCGAGGAGGTAGAGCATGCAGAGGCAATCTCCAAGTACCAAGACAAGGCTGAAGGGCAGAAGCCAAGGAACTTTGTAAGACCTATGTCAACGAGCTTCTCATCAAGATAGCCGAAAGTGAAGGACTTCGGGTCATGTAAGAGTGCATGACCAAGGAACGAAGTAGGTAGTACACGGTGCTGTACCTTTGCCACTTAGGAGAGCAGGCAGCAAGGTTGATGGAGAAGATGGTACAATCTCAGAGGTGACCAAATCTATTAGAGAAGATGCTGTACCTTTGCCACTTAGGAGAGTAGGCAGCTCGATGCATGGAGTACAACCTCGAGGAGGCGAGCGAAGTCAAGTAACATTTGCCTTCTCAACTCTTAAGAGAATGGGCGAAACCGAGTACCCCAATTCTCTTATCTATCCAGTAGATGAGCTCTGCACATGTTCAAAGACCCTACAAAGATAATGGAAGACAATAGTTGTCAAATCCTCACCAATGGTGATCAGTGCTACTGAGAGTAGATTGTTTGCTTCATTTCCCAATGAACTGCCAATCGAAAGTGGAAGTGATGCGAACCTACTTGAAAGTGATAACTAAGTGAAAGAAGAGTCAATGGGCAAATTTTATGGAGAAAAGACCCAAAAAAAAAAAACACTTCAGAAGTTTACGAGACGATGCTCGTTAAAGCTCCAACAAGTATCCACCCAGTTCAAGCAGCATAAGCATTTGAGAGACTAGCACATAGTAAGGATGGTCTTTTCCTTCATCTAGAGGATCCGCAGGAACCAACAGGGATCAACACAACTCAGCCAACCCCACACTAGAGTCAGAGTCATTGGCGAGTTGAAGCAACATAGCGGATCAAAGGCTCAACTACTCAAAACAACAGCGGAGAGCAGCTGGGAGCCAAGAGGTGCATTACAACGGGAGCAAAAGATTGAAGACTCAGCAAAGGCGAGGAGTTGAAGTGTCGACAAAGGCTTCGACGAGGATATCAAAGGAATAAGTAGGGGAGAATATCACGGACAAACTTCTAAACAAGATGTTTGATATAATGCTTATGTATGTCTGTGTCTTTTGGTATGTTCATGCTTTGTACAACATGTAGAGGGATAGTCGAAGGCTTAATAGTCCCATTTTAGTTAGGTTGGTCGCCACTTTAGGCTTGTAAATGAAAGGTTGTGTCATATGGACACGTGTGAGAGATTTTCGGTCTGTAATGGACCATTTTGACCCTTTGTTGTGCAATTGTTTAGAGCATGTAATGTCTGTTTGTAATTTGCATTGTCTATGAAGTATTTCGGAAATGTTTGCTTGTGGATCCCGAATGAGGCATTTTCTCTAACCCGTTCTCTCTTTTATGAGTCCTACGGGACCTGGGAAGCTTCGGGGAGGCTGACCTTTGCGGACGGATACGCAAGGGTGCCACACGACTTAGGCAAAACTAGCTAAGTTCGTGACAGAATGCTTGAGTGGTCTTTGATTGTTCTTAGTCCAAAATCCTTCCTGTTCTTTGGAAGGTGGTTTTCAAGTTTTTTACGTGCATTGTATGTCATTTCATAAGTCATTAGAGACTCGATAAGTTCTTCGATCAAAAAAGTATTCAAATTTTTTGATTCTTGTATAGCCGTTATTTTCGAATCCCAATTCCTAGAAAGTGATTATAAAATCTTGTTAACGAGTTCAAAATTAGAAAAGCGTTTGCCAAGAGCTTTTAAACTATTGACGACATCCGTAAAACGGGTGTACATGTCTCCAATGATTTCACTTGGCTTCATTTGAAATAGTTCAAAATCATGCATTAAAAGATTGATTTTAGAATCTTTTATTCTATTAGTGCCTTCATGTATGATTTCGAGAGTTTGCCATATATCGAAAGCCATTTTGCAAGTAGAAACCTGATTAAACTCATTTTTTATCTAAGGTACAAAATAGAGCGTTCATAGCTCTAGCATTTAAAAAAAATATCTTCTTCTCCAAATCATTCCAATGGTTCATTGGAAGAGAAGACATTCGAAAATCATTTTCAATAATGTTCCATAAGTTCAAATCTAAAGAAAGCAAGAAAACTCTCATTCGAGTTTTCCAATATATGTAGTCCATCCCATTGAAAAAGGGAGGACGAATGAGAGAGTGACCCTCTTGAAAGCCGAAAAGAGCCAATTCTCTTATGTGTTAAACCAAATGAGAAATACGAGGCTCTAATACCAATTATTAAGAAAAGAGTCAGCACTAAGAGGGGGGGGGGGGGGGGTGGGTGAATTAGTGCAGCGGTAAAATTACGTCGGTTCAAAAAACCTTCATAGGATAAAAACTGATTTCGACGAAAATCATTTCAAAGAGAGGTTAACTTGAAAGCATTTTCATAAAGATAGCTTGAAAGCATACGAAAGATGCATAGTGAATGTAAAACAAGTTAAGAGATTTGCAGTAAAGTAAATTGCTCAAATATAGAAATGCAAACCAGAGAAGAACACACCGATTTTATAGTGGTTCGGTCATCGTGACCTACATCCACTCCACCGATTCCTCTTCCGTCGAGGCCACCGGCATCCACTATCGATCTTCCTTTATAGGGGAAGACCAACCTCCTTCTTACAGCTCTTTCTCCCTTTATCAGGTTTAGGAGATAACCCTTACACCCCCACTCACTCCTCTCTCAAACTATTCTAACGCTTAGAACTTTGAGAGGAGTTTCACATAAGATTACAGCAAAGTTTCTTTCCTTTTTACTTTCAATACTTGTATAGTTTAACCAGGGATGAGAGGGGTATTTATAGGCCTTAAGTTGATTCAAATTTGAAGCCTAAAAACATCTCATACAGGGTTTCTTGGGTTATGTTAGGACTCTAACTAGGAGAGTCCTAACTGAGAGGGACATTCATGTAAAACCTATCTAAGGTGACCCATATTAAAGAGGTGAAGAGGCTGACTAGGGTTAGGAGGTTGTTTCTTAGAGAAGAATAAGCAGTTGTAAAGGAATAGGAGTCTTGAGTAGGAGTCATATTAGGAGTTGGTTAGAAGTAGGAGTTTTGAGTAGGAGTCCTATTAGGAGTTAGGGTTTAGAGGCCCTATAAATAGTCATATATTCCTCCTCTTTTCATAAGCAATAGATGAATCTTTTCTGCAGCCTTTGAGCAGCAACTTTGAGGGAGGAACCCCTATAGAGTTCCAAGGAGGCCGATCACCTAAAGAGATCAACCCCAAGTTTAGAATCTACAAGGGTTCTAACACCTGGTATCAGAGCAGCGTTCTTGGCATCTCGCTGCCCTTCCACAGCCATCCATCAACCCTCCACAACCACCCAAAGCAATTCCCATAATTGCTTAAAAGATCGTTGCCAAATTCCGCCGTCATCTCCACCACCACGGATCATCCTTTGATCTCCCCGTGAATTGCAACAAGTTCTGGTTTTCTACTTACTACTGCTGCAATTTAGTTATCCTTATTTAAAAATCTCAAAAAAATTATTCCTATATTGCTGCATAAACTTTTCGTCATAAAGTTTTCATCTCTACGACGAAAGATACATTGTAGAATTCCAACCGTATAGCACCGTCTGTTTGATCTTGCTACTATATTTTTTCTATCCAAATCTCTACGAAATTTTTATGACATCTTTGACATTTCCTAACAGCAGATTTTCTTTGGTTTTGTCAAAAAATTCGCAATATAAACCATTGATATTTTACGTCTAATCTGCTATACTTGAAAATCTGCACTGTAAAATTTCAGCTACATAGCACTGTTTGTTTGATCTTGATACTATGTTGTTTCTATCCAAATATCTACGAATTTTTTATGATAGCTTTGACACTTCCTAACAGTGGATTTCCCTTTAATTTCATAAAAAAATTCTCAATATAAACCACTGGTCTTTTATGTCCAATCTGCTATACTTAAAAATCTGTGTTGCAGAAAGTTTCAACCGCATATTGTTACCTTAACCCATCTATTTGCAATCTTTTTTGAATGAAATTTCTTATAAACTTCATAGGTCATCTTGGCTTCCATCTAAGATTAATCTATTAAGAAATTCATCTCTAAAAATGATTTTGTGTTGCTGCAAATTTTCATCGTAACCCATTGAAATTTTTCAATGAGAATTCTGCAATCGCAACTTGCACCAATTTCCTTGCTGTTATACTGCCAAAATTTTCTTGATTAAATTAGATATCCTTGCTGTCATATAAACTATGATTTTTCTATCAATTCCCTCCTCAATTCTCTCAAGTTTTTGGTGAAAATTACGTCGAGAAACCATTGTTTCTTTGACGATAATTCTACTCTTACAAGATAGCGCATACTTGCTACAACTTCCACTAATTTCTATCAAAACTTTGCTACCATCTACCATAGATCCAAAACTTTCATCTACAGCTCTAAAACTCCACCAAACCATACCCTCAAACTGCACCCAGAAAGCCACAAAACAAGCCTAAACCGCAGCCTACATCTACCAATCCACCAACCCTTTCGACCATCACCTCTCTCAACCTATACACGCCTTTAACTCGACAACAAAAGAGAGATCATAACATCACAGATTTGAAGGCATATACTATGGCATCTGAGGAGACAATCAATGCTAAATTCGAAGCCTTTGAGGCACGAATGGAGGATATGATTCGGACACTCTTTACTGAACTCAGATTGGGCCGACTACTAAGCCCGAAGAAATAACATCAAGGAGAGAGCTCTGCCCAATCGCACCAAGCCCAAAGAGATGACTTCCAAAAGAGAGGAGGTTCTATGATCGATCCCAACTATCCATGCATGAGAGTGGACTTCCCTAGATGGGAAGAAGGAGACCCGATTGGTTGGATCTCGTGCGTAGAGCGATATTTTCGGTACCATAAAACCGCGGATGCATCTATGGTGAAAATTACAGCTATACATCTTGAAGGGGATACTATATAGTGGTTTGACTGGTTTGAACATACTTATGAAGTCCTTTCATGGCGACAATTCAAAGAAGGACTGCTGATCCGCTTCAGACCAACCGATTACGAGAATATTGACGGACAACTAGCAAAGATCCGACAAACCTCTACCATTCAGGAGTACCAAACCATGTTTAAAAGGTTATCTAATCAAACTCATGATTGGTCTCAAAAACAGCTCTTGAGGACCTTCATTGAGGGCTTGAAGCTGGAGATCCGAGGAGAAGTTAAAGCGCGATAACCATATACGCTTATGTCAGCCATCTCTTTCGCACGACATCAAGAGGAGCAATTGAACCATGAATCTCAGAGGACTAGGGTCACTCCTCAACCAGTAATATTGAAGCCCTCAGCCTCCCCTATTGTCAACTAAGTCCCTACACCAAAGAGGTTAACAAGAGAAGAGCTTCGGGAGCGATATGCGAAGGGGCTATGTTTGCATTGTGACGAGCCGTGGAGCCGTGAGCATCACTGTAGTAAAGGGAGACTTCTTATGATTGAACCAATAGAAGAAGAGGTCATTGAACATCCAGAAGAGAACCTTGAACATAAAGAAGATGCCGAAGAAGAGCCACAACCGACTGACGTTATAGTACACGCATAACCGGCTACTCAAACCTGCAAACGATGAAAGTTTGAGGCCTTCTCAAACAATAATCGATCACTGTTCTCATCGACACGGACAGTACTACTAACTTCCTAAATAGTAAGCTTGCTGTTTGGATAGCATTACCTATCGAGAATCATTGCAGGTTTGATGTTAAGGTCACCGACGGACGGATTTTGAATTGTGATCGTAGGTGCCCGTAGGAGAAACTATTGCTGTAGGACCAAGAGATAATTGTAGATTTCTTCCTTCTTCTTAACAATCATGAGGCCATGCTCAGAATTAAATGGTTGATGACATTTGGTGATATTTCTTGGAATTTTATGAAATTAATTATGAAATTTTACAGTAAGGAGAAATATGTGACATTGCACGGGAAACGTGGGGGCAACATAACAACAATTTGCACACAACAAATGGAGAAGGTTTTGCATAAAGCATGCAGTGGCTTTTTCGTACAACTTGAGCAGCAAACTAAGGGAAAACCAACAGAATTTGAAGATCCAAATCTACTTCCTTTACTTGCTGAATTTTTAAATATATTTGATGAACTACGCATCCTACCTCTTACCTGTCGGCATGGTCATTGTATAACGATCCTTCCAAGCAAATCTTCAGCAAATGATCAGCCATATCAGTATCCACATCTCTAGAAGGATGAAATAGAAAGGATTGTAAAAGAGATGCTCGAAACAGGAGTTATTCGGCCAAGTTGCAACCTCTACTCTTCACACGTGCTACTTGTACGCAAGAAGGACGGAACAAGGCGAATATGTGTTGATTACCAAGCTCTCAATGGCATAACCATCAAGGATAAATACCTTATTCTAATAGTAGATGAATTGCTAGATGAAAAGGAGCACAAATCTTCACAAAGCTGGACCTTTGATCCAGGTATCATCAAATACGAGCGTGCGAAGAAGACATACCGAAAACCACATTTTGAACACACAACAACCACTACGAATTTTTGCTTTCTTCAACAGAAGGTGGAATATCTTTGGTATATCATATCAGAGGAAGGTGTGTTAGTGGACCCCTTCAAAATTGGAGCAATGCAAAACTGGCCGACCCCGAGAAACATAAAATTGCTACATGGCTTTCTAGGTTTAACAGGCTACTACCGCAAGTTCATGAAAAACTATAGAAAGATTAATGCACCACTTACTTCCTTACTGGAAAAAGATGTCTTCCAATGGTTGGACAGAGCCTCCGCTTCCTTCGACAAACTTAAGGCAGCCATGATGACGATGCCGGTGCTAACACTACCAGATTTTAATCGACCCTTCATTATTGAGGCCGACGCATCTGGAGTCAGAATTGGAGCCATTCTTATGCAAGATGGTCGACCACTCACATACACTAGTAAGACATTATCTCCATCCCATCAAAATAAGTCAATATATGATAAGGAGATGCTCGCCATTATGCGTGCAGCAACGAGGTGGAGACCCTACTTGATTGGTCGACGATTTCAAATTAAAATCGACCATAAAAGCCTCAAGTACTTTTTGGAGCGAAAGATATCATCCCCTGAGCAGCAAAAATGGGTAACAAAACTTCTTGGATTTGATTATGAAATAACTTACAAAAAGGGGAAAGAGAATATTCTTGTAGATGTGCTTTCGCAGCTACCCGAGCAAGCTGAAGTTTCGACTATTTTACTTCCAACCAGTGACTTCCTTGAGGATATTAAGATGGAATGGCAGGAAGATTCAGAGACTAGTAAGATTATAAAAAATTTGGAGGAAGCACCAAGCTTCGTGGCTCATTACAATTGGGACTCAAAAAAATTACACTATAAGGGACACATTGTGCTTATGATAAATTCTACTTGCATCTTCACGAGCAGATTTTGGACAAAGTTATTATATATGCAGGGTACTAAATTGAAAAGGAATATAGCATATCACCCATAAATCGACGGCGAGACAAAAGTTGTTAATAGGTGCTTGGAGACAGCCCAAAGCCACCCGCCAAATATGACTATCCAAGGAGAACTCCGGACCCAGCCAAGTACCATTATTGATCGACGGATCATGACTCGATGATGACGACCCACTACTAAAGTGCTAATACAATCGGTAAATCTACCAACAGAAGATGACACTTGGGAGAACTATGACGACTTAAAGATCAAATTCCCAAAATTCATGAATCGTCAGCCTCGAGGACAAGGCTGATTTGAAGAGGGCGGGTCTATAAGGACTCTAGCTAGGAGAGTCCTAATTGAGAGGAACATTCATGTAAAACCTACCTAAGCTGACCCCTATTAAAGAGGTGAAGAGGCCGGCTAGGGTTAGGAGGTTGTTTCTTAGAGAAGAATAAGGAGTTGTAAAGGAATAGGAGTCTTGAGTAGGAGTCATATTAGGAGTTGGTTAGAAGTAGGAGTCTTGAGTAGGAGTCCTATTAAGTTAGGGTTTAGAAGCCCTATAAATATTCATGTATTCCTCCTCTTTTCATAAGCAATAGATGAATATTTTCTGTAGCCTTTGAGCAGCAACTTGGAGGGAGCAACCCCTATAGAGTTCCAAGGAGGCCGATCCCCTAAAGAGATCAACCCCAAGTTTAGAATCTACAAGGGTTCTAACAGGTTCCGACAGTACCACCGCTTGTGCTGGACAGTACCACCACCAGTGTCAGTTTGACATTGACATTGCACTTGACGGCACCACTGCATGGGAGGCTGTGCTGGGCGTACCACTGCCCAGATTGGTGGTACCACCACCTAGACTGGTGGTACCACTACCTACAGCCGCTCGGAGGCTGTGTCTGGGCGGTTCCACCACCCAGACCGATGATACCATCACCTGACATAGTCTCTGAGACTGTGCCACGATGGTGCCACCTTTGGGTCACTGTTTGGGCCTTTCATTGGGCTTAACACAATCCTTACATAGGCCCAATTGGCCCTTAATTGGGTTGGCCCAAATCCAATCCCAATTACATATTAACTATGAATTCTAAGACATTTTCTAAGCTAAACAAGTCCGTAAGTCTAGTTTCTTCCGGCGAGCTTCCGACGATCTTCCGACGAACTTCCGATGATCTCTCGACAATGTTCCAGCAGACTCCTGGTAAGCTCCGAGACTTCTCGGCTAGTTCTTACAGAACTTCCAACGAACGTCCAGACTTCCGACGAACTCTTGAACTCCCAACGAAATTGCGTTCTTGACTTCGAGACTTAATTTTACTTTATGCCTTGCTATCGTAGTTAATCTTGCATATATAAAAACATACTTTGATCTAGAAAATTAATACTAAGTATGAATCATGTTGTCCGGCATGTCATTGGTCCATTGACGCTTTATTCGATTTTTCGGTGCATCGTCCTCTCTTGCGGCCTATTGCCCAATCGACCAGTTGACCTCTGCAACTCTGATATCCTTGGTGCAATATCCGCTCTTCTTGGCCCGATGCCCGAATCCATGGTCCGAAGCCTTCTGTCGATACGTCGATCGATCCTTCAGTGCGACGTCCAATCTTCTAACATGTTTCTCCGGCCCAACATGATTCTTCCTACTTTAAATGTCTCTCCCTAATCAAAGCATCATGTGTCACTCAAAACGCAGATTAAATCATAAACACTTATCAATTGGTTTCATCATCAAAATACGAGATTCAACAAGTGGTTCATTAGATGCAAATTTATCTTTCAATGAGCTTTTAAGTGCTTTTCATGATTGGTTCGATGAATATAGAATAATAAGCAAAAAGTTTAATTGTTTGAAAAGGGAGAATGCCCTTTTAAATATTGAATATGAAATACATAAGCATGATAGTCCTTCGTTACCTCCATGCACTAAGTGTGAATACTTAGAAGTACTTGAGATAGAAAACTTGCTACTCAAAGAAAATCTAGAAAAGTTTAAGGTTGGTAGCAAGTTCTTGAATATGATCCTTGCCAATAAGGGTCACGTCCATAGAAGAGGCGGAATTGGATTTGTGAGTAGCTCTCACCAAAATACAACCATCTTTTTTAAAGGTCCTACCTTACATGTATCACCCCCCACCAAATGTAAATTTTATTGCAAACTCGGACACATTGCTTATAAATGTCTGTTTAAGAGATATAATCCAGAGAAATTGATTTGGGTTCCTAAAGGAATCGTAAAGAACTCCATACACAATGATACGTTGAGTAGATCGATTTTTGAGGTACCCAAGGTCAAATCGTTACCTAAAAATCATCCCTTTTTTGTAGAAATATTTACCATCACAAGCTAGGAGCAAGAGATGGAACCTTGATAATGGATGCTCAAGGCACATGACCGGAGATACATCTAAATTCTCTAAGCTCACTAGCTTAGACGAAGGGTATATCACCTTCGGAGATAATAACAATAGTAAAATCACTAGCAAAGGAAACATAGGTAACAAATCTAACTTTTTGATTAAAGATGTGTTGTTGGTTGATGGCTTAAAGCATAATCTTTTAATCATTAGTCAATTGTGTGATAAAAGATATATCATTAAATTTGAATCTAATACTTGCATTATTGAACAACCATACAAAAACACATCTATGATTGCCCTAAAATAAAATAATATATGCACTATTGACATTGATGATCTTTTTAATGAAATGTGTTTTTCAGTTTTGAATAACGATGCTTGGCTTTGGCATAGGAGATTAGGCCATGCTAGCATAAAACTAATTTCTCAAATCTCATCTAGTGAACTTGTAAGAGGCATTCCTAATATTAAGTTTGTTAAAGAAAATGTGTATGATCCATGTGAACTAGGAAAACAAATAAAATATAGTTTCAAATGAAAGAATAAAATAAGCACCTCTACACCATTGCAATTGATCCATATAGATTTGTTTGGACCAATTGATACGACAAGCCTAGGAGGTAGCAAATACGCCTTTGTAATTATAGACGATTATAGTAAATACACTTAGACATATTTCTTGGTATACAAAAGTGATTGATTTAAGTGGTTTTCTAAGTTTTGTAAACTAGTTCAAAATGAAAAAGGCTTTATGATTTCATCAATTCAGAGCAATTATAGTGGTGAATTTCAAAACTGCGATTACTAAAACTTTTGTGAATCTAGTGGATACAATCATAATTTCTCTACTTCGAGAAATCCTTAACAAAATGGAGTAGTAGAAAGAAAAAATAGGAGTTTACAAGAAATGATAAAAACCATGTTAAATAAACATAGCCTACCCAAATATTTTTGGGCCGAAGCCATTAATACGGTATGCTATGTCATGAATAGGATTTTAGTAAGACCATTACTTTCCAAAACTCTTTGAAACATGGAATAACAAAAAACCCAATGTTTCATATTTTAAAGTTTTTGGTTGTAAATGTTTTATCTTGAATGCAAAAGATGCCTTAGGAAAGTTTGATGTAAAATCTGATGAAGGTATTTTTCTTAGTTATTCTTTTATTTCTAAACCCTTTTGTGTCTTTAATAAAAGAACCTTGGTTATAGAAGAGTCTATTCATGTTGTCTTTAATGAAGTTTTCAAATTGAAGAAAAATAATTTTGATGATGATCTTAATTTTGATGCTTTGACTTTGAATGAAACCTTTCCTCCAACTAGCAACTTAGATACATCTTCTTCTGAAACATCCTTACCTAAGAAATGGAAGTATGCAGATACTCATCCTAAAGAGTTGATTATAAGAGATACATCAAAGGGTGTTCAAACTCGTTCTTCTTTTAAAAATTTTTATGCCAATACCGCTTTTCTTTCTCAAATTGAACCAAAAAGCATTGATGAAGCCTTGAAAGATGATTCATGAGTTATTGCAATACAAGAAGAGTTGAACCAATTTGAGAGAAATGAGGTGTGGAAGCTTGTTCCGAAACCTAGTGACTATTTAGTTATTGGTACTAAATGAGTCTTTAGAAATAAGGAAGATGAATTTGGTATCGTGGTTAGAAACAAGGCTAGATTAGTGGCCAAAGATTTCAACCAAGAAGAAGATATCGATTATGAAGAAATCTTCACTCATGTGGCAAGATTAGAAGTAATAAGGATGCTCCTTGCCTATGTTAGTAGTAATAATTTTAAGTTATTTCAAATGGATGTTAAAAGTGCTTTCTTAAATGGCTTTATTTTTTAAGAAGTGTATATTGAACAACCACCCGGATTTGAGAACTCTCTTTTTCTTAATCATGTGTTTAAGTTAAGTAAAGCTCTATATGGATTAAAACAAGCCCCGAGGGCTTGGTATGAGAGACTTAGCTCCTTTTTTATCCAAAATAATTTCTTTAAAAGCAAGGTCGATACTATATTTTTATTAAAAATTTTAAAAATGACTGTCTTGTTGTTCAAATTTATGTTGATGATATTATTTTTTATTCTACAAATGAATCCTTATGCGAATCATTTACCATGAGTATGTGTCAAGAGTTTGAAATGAGTTTAGTGGGTGAACTAACTTTCTTTTTAGGCTTACAAATCAAACAACTTAGTGATAGTATTTTTCTTAATCAAACCAAATATGCATTAGAATTGAAAAAACGGTTTAATATGGATGGTTCAAAAGCTATCAATACTCTTATGAGTACCTCCACTAAGTTAGATATGGACCAAAGTGGAGAAAGCGTCGATAAAAAAACTTATAGGTGTATGATAGGAAGTTTACTATACCTCACCGCAACTAGACCAGACATCATATTAAGCGTAGTACTTTGTGCTAGATTTTAATCTAATCTTAAGCTATCTCATCTTAAAGTCATTAAAAAATTTTTTAGATATGTTAAAGAAACCCTTAATCTAGGATTATGATATCTAAAATCCAAAAACTTTGAATTAATTACTTATACTGATGTAGATTTTGCTGGATGCAAAAAAGATAAAAAAAGCATATTTGAAATATGTCAATTCTTAGGTCATGCACTTTTTTCTTGGTCTTCCAAGAAACAAAATTCGATTGCATTATCTATAATCGAAGCTGAGTATATAGCCACTAGTGTATGTTGTGCATGTTAGGATCAAGAACAGCACTAAGAGGGGGGGCGGGGGGCGGGGGGCGTGAATTAGTGCAGCGATAAAAACCACATCGGTTAGAAAATCTTTTGTTCGATAAAAGCTTGTATCGAAAATGTGAGTTTAACTTTGAAAGCATATAGAAGCGTAGTGAAAGCAGTAACAAGTAAGGCAGTTTAGAGTAAGGGAATGAAAAGCAAAATAGAAATGCAAATAGAGTTTTATAGTAGTTCGGTCGTCATGACCTACATCCACTCCTGATTCATCTTTCTTTAATAAATTTGCGTCTCCTTGATTGAAGCTAGTCCTGCGTCATTTAAATGCATATTAGATCATAAACACTATCAATTTATTTCATCATCAAAATCCAAGATTCAACAATCTCCCCCTTTTTGATTATGACAACCAATTGATGACGACGTTAACCTTAACTCCCCATGTCAATATGTCATATTGATAGAACCTTGAATTCAAATTGAATTCAAGTAAAAGAAAATTTAATCATGAATATTTGCAACACATTATATGCATATCATTGCATTGCTTGCATCATTATTATAAGTTTTGCATGTATATTATAAATATTTCAAATCATCATGGTATTAAAATATCAAAGTATATTAAATCCTACCATGTGTGATTCTCATATCATCATATCTTCTCCCCCTTTGTCATCAATAAAAAGGAGAAGTGCAACAATCAAGTTTTAGAGATATGCAAGTTTTACAACATACAAGCTAGCAATTTTTTGAGTTATGTAAGTTTGCAAATTTTGCTTCTTGAGATAGGCAAGATAGCAGCACTTTTGCTTATCTTGAGATTGCAAACTAGCAAATCTTAGTGATGTTCAAGATAGCAAGTTCTTTTTCTCTTTTGAGAAGTATAAGCTAGCAATTTTGCTTCCTAGCAAGTTTTTCTCCTTGCAATTTGTAAGCTAGCAAATTTAGCAAGTGTCACATTATATTAGAACATGCAAGCTAGCAAATTTTACACATGAAAGTTAGCAAAATTTTACATTTTTTGAGGTATGTAAGATAGCCTATTTTTGCATCTTCTTGAAATGTATAACTTAGCAAACATTGCTTCTTGTGAGATTTGTAAGATAGCACTTCTTGCTTCTCTTTTGAGATTACCAAGCTTAGCAAGTTTTACTCCCACTTTGTCATTGCCAAAAAGAAGGGAGGGTTACAATAGTGTAAAACTTTTCCTATTACATCATTTTTCAAATCATCACATGAAATATATCAAGAAAAATTAGCTTAGTGATGAGATATACAAATCATAAATACATAAGAATTGTATATATAAAATTTAAGTCATAAACATTAAAAAGTCTAGCGATATATTATTGGTTTATCTGGATAAATCTTTTCTTAGTAAATACCAAGAGGAATTGTAGGAGAACAGTTAATAAAAAATCTTGATTCATATAACATAAATTTCAATTCATAAGTATCAAGTGAAAGAATCAAGATTCATTTGGATGAATATCTTCCTTAGTGAAAAGGAATCATAGGAGAATAAAAGATCTGGTTCATGTATAAAAAATAGAAGATCTTGATTCATAAAAGAAATCCTCTTAAATAATACGAGAATAAATAATAGAAGATCTTGATTCATAAAATAAAATCTCATGTCATAATTCCAAGAATTCACAAGAAAAATCATGATTCATTTGATAAAAAGATCGTCGATTCATGCATTTGAATAAATATTTTTAAACCATCATCACTTCAACTCACCATGCATAAAATGTAAAATCATCAAACATGATACAATCATTTATTTTCAAAACATTCATCATTATTTTCAACTCATTCAATTTATCACATCAACAAAGTCAATTTCAAGAGATTCAAATTGAAATAAAGAGATTTATCGATCTCTTGAAATACTAGTGATTTCCTTTCTCCCCTTTATCATTGTAAATAAGAAAGAAGAAGAGGGGGATAACACATAACACAACTCAAGTCATAAATTATCAAGATGTCAAATAGCATATCATGGTTTATTAGGATAAGTCTCCTTTTTAGTGAATAGCAAAAAGAATCGTAGGAGAACAAATTATGAAAAAATCAATCGAAAACTTTCAAGTTGTAATCAAAAGAACATTCATGATTCATTTGGATAATTTTCCTCCTTAGTAAATGGTAAAAAGAAAATAGGAGATATAAGATTTTGATTTATAAATTTCAAGAATATGTGAAAGATTTGGATAAAAGTCATTCAAATTTAAATCATCAAAATCATTTTCATAGTCCAAGAGATTCATAAAAATGATACAAATAGATTCATCAATCTCCCTTTTTGAAAACTCGATAAGGTAGGGATTGAGAAATTTTAAAGAAAAATGCTTTTCTCTTTTTTGTTTCAACTTAATGTAATTGATTTCATACATGAATGCCCTTTTCTTTTATGTCAAATCCATGCATCATTGATTAAAACCGAAAAACAAATCTCATCATTAAAATCATCATGACAAAAAATATAACACATTAAACATAAGTCTTCTTTAAACAAGTAATTTGATTTATCATTTTGATTCCTTACATTTTCATTTTTATGTATTTCATTTTATGTGATTGATTTCATATAAGTATGCTTAAGAAAACCATCCATCAAGTTTAAAACTGAAAAGCAATACAAAATCATCAAGATACACATAATTATTTCTTATTACATTCTTAATAGGTATATAAGTATTAGATTTAAATCTAATATTTTGTTCCTTTATCATAAACAGATGCAATTGTTATGATCAATTTTTAAAATTTTTAAAACCACTAGAAAGAAAAGCATGATCCCCTTTTATTTAATCTTTTATAGTTTTTTATTTTTATTTTTATTAACTAATTTAAAAATAACTCATGAAAATGCATCAAGTAATTTCAAAATAAAGTAAAGGGGTTTTGGTTATCTCGTCGTCGAAAACCATTAAGGCATAGTTCGCCACATTATCTTTGTTGGTTTGCTTCTCGTCATCGGATGAGCTCGATTCATCCTAAGCCACCTTGAATACTTTCTTCTTCTTTGACAACTTCTTTTTAAGTTCATTTTTATTCTTTAATTCCTGTTTCATGAACTTTTAAAATTTTATAGTGAGAAGTTCAAAGTCATCAGCATCATCACTTGAGTTATCACTCAAGTAGTATTCTATTGTTCGAAATGCCAAATACTTTTTGTTTTTTGGAAGGTTATTTTCATGTTTATTTTATGCCATACAACTCATTTTATAGGTCATTAAAGACCCGATAAGTTCTTCAAGTTGAAAATAGTTCAAATCCTTGATCTTTTGAATGACCATTACTTTAGGATCCCAACTTTTTGGAAGAGATCTCAATATTTTGTTAACGAGTTCAAAGTTAGAAAAATATTTACCAAGCACTTTTAGACCGTTGACGATATCCGTAAATCGGGTGTACATGTCTCCAATGATCTCACTTGGTTCCATCCGAAATAATTCAAAATCATGCACAATAATTCAAAATCATGCATCAAAACGTTGATTTTCGAATCTTTAACTTTACTAGTGCCTTCATTGTTGAATCTCAGATTTTGATGATGAAATCAATTGATAGTATTTATGATTTGATCTATGTTTTGAGTGATGTAGGAAGCTTCAATCAAAGAGAGATAAATAAAGCAGGAAGACTCATGTTGGGTTGGAGAAAAACATGTCAGAAGATTGGATATCGAGCCGAAGGATCGGTCAACGTATCGACAAAAAACTTTGAGCCATGGGTTCGAGCATCGAGCCACTAATAGTGGAAATTAAGCCAAGGAAATTGGAGTTGCGAAGGTCAACTGACCGAATGGACAATAGGCCACAAGAGAGAACGATGGGTTGAAGAATCGGACGAAGCGTCGATGAACCAATAATATTCCAAACAACATGATTCGAGCTTTATAATAATTATCTAAGATCAAAGTAGGTTTTAAGTGTACAAGATTAACTATGATAGCGATCAAGGCATAAAGCAAAATAAAGTCCCGGTGTCAAGAACGAGATTTCATTGGGAGTTCGAGAGTTCATTGGAAGTACGAATGTTCGTCAGAAGTTCTACTGGAATTGACCGAGAAGTCTAGGAGCTTGCCAAAGAAGCTCATTGGAACTCACTAAGAAGATCATCGTGAAGTCCAAGAGCTTGCTGGGAGTCCATTGGAACATTACCGAGGGATCGTCGGAAGATCGCTGGAAGCTCACCGGAAGAAATCTAGACTTACCAGACTTATTTAGCTTATTGTATGCCTTAAATTTTGTAGTTAGCATATAATTAGGAAGGAATTGGGCTAACCCAATTAGGGGTCAGTTGGGCCCAAGTTTGAGTTATGTTGGGCCAAGTGAAAGGCCCAAACAGTAACACAATACGTGGTACCGCCAATCTAAGCGATGGTACCGCCCAAACACAATCTTCTAGGTGATGGTACTACCCAATGTCAAGCTGTAGGCGGTGGTACCGCACGTACCCCGAAATTTTGAGGATTTAAAATTTGGCTCCAAGATTTGAAGCCATTTGGGGTCTATAAATACCACAGCTATTCCTGCATTGAGGGGGAAGGAAAGTGAACAAAAACTCTATATTTCTATAGTTGAAAACCCTTGTGAAGTATATAGTCCCTCCTCCTAAAGGTTCGAGACCGTTCTAAGGGAGAGTATGAGGGAAGCTTTGTAAAAAGGGAGTGACAAGGTTCTCTCCTGAGCTTGCAAAAGGAGAATAGAGTTGTAAGAAGGAGTTTAATCTTTGCATATTAAAGGAAGATTATTAGTGAATGCTGGTGGCCTCTACAGAAGAGGAATCTGTGGAGTGGATGTAGGTCACGACAACCGAACCACTATAACTCGGTTTGCATTTACTTCTTACAATTTATATTTATTGCAAACCGTCATTCTTTACTTGCTTTAGATCCATTACACTCTTTCGTATGCTTTCAAGTTAACATCTTTCGAAATTGGTTTAATCACAACGAGATTTTGAATCAACCTAATTTTTACTACTGCACTAATTCACCTCCCCCCTTCTTAGTGCCGACTCATTCCTAACAGTTGGTATCAGAGCCATGTCTTTTCTCATTTGGTTTAACACCTAAGAGAAATGACTCTTTTCGGCTTTCAAGAGGGTCACTCTCTCATTCATTCTCTCATCTTCAATGGGACGAACTACACATATTGAAAAACTCGAATGAGAGTTTTCTTCCTTTTGTTGAATCTCGATTTATGTAATATAGTCAAATTTGATTTTCAAAAGTCTTCTCTTCCAATAAACGATTGGAATGAGTTGGAGAAGAAGACTTTCTCTTTAAATGCAAAGGTTATAAATGCCTTTTTTTGCACCTTAGACAAAAATGAATTTGATCGAGTTCTACTTGCGAAACGACTTTCGATATTTGGCACACTCTTAAAATCACACACGAAGGCACTAGTAGAGTTAAAGATTCGAAGATTAATATTTCGATGCATGATTTTGAGTTGTTTCGAATGGAACCAAGCGTGACTATTGGAGATATGTATACCTGTTTTACGGATGTCGAGTCTTAAAAGTCTTGGTAAAACTTATGAACAATATTTTATGATCTCTTTCTAAAACTTGGGATCCTAAAGTAATGACCATTCAAGAGGTCAAAGATTTGAATACTTTTTCAATCGAAGAACTTATCGGGTCTTTGATGACCTACGAAATGACCAATGTGGCACATGACAAACTTGAGAATAACCTTCCAAAGAATAGGAAGAAATTTGCACTTAGAACAAAAGAAGACCACTCGACCGAAAGCTCAAGTGATGATGAACTTGAACCTCTCACAATAAAGATTAAAAAAATTTTAAAATAAAAATAAAAATTAAAACTAAACTTAAAAAGAATCCAACTAATTGTTATGAACGCAAGAATTTCAAAGCACTTTGGGACGAAACGAGTACCTTCGAAGAAGAGGAGCAAACTGATGAAGATGAAACGATAAACTTCACTTTGGTGACTCTCGACAATGAGGTAAAATACTCAAACAAAACCCCCTTAGTTTATTTTGAAATTACTTGATGTATTTCATATGTTGTTTTTAAATTAGTACATAAAAGGAAAAATATAAATAAATAAATAAAAGGGGATCATGCTTTTCTTTTTCTAGCTAATTTTGAAAATATTAATGACAATTGCATGTTTTATGAAAATATAACAAAATGTTAATCTAATGCTTGTAGACTAGTAAGATTAATCTTATGTATGTGTTTAAGAAGCATGAATGTATATCATAATGATTTTTATTGATCTTGATGATTTCTATGATTTTTCTTGCTCTTTTGATTTTAAACTATGATGTATGGTTTTCATACGAAAAACATTAGCATCCTAATATGAAATCAATCACACAAAATGAAACACATAAAAAGAAAATTATAGTATCATTGGAATCAAAATGATAAACTAAATTGCTTGTTTAAAGAAGCCTTATGTTTGATGTGTTATATTTTTTGTCATGATGAGCAAATTTGTTTTTTGGTTTAAATGATGATATATACTTCCATTTAGCATAAATGAAAAAGGCATGCTTCTATGAAACAAACAACTTAAAATGAAATAACTAAAAAGGAATACATTTTAAAAATAAATATTTGTGTCATATTTAATGATTTTACATTTTTTAAACTATGCATGATGAATTGAAGTAATAATGGTTTGAATGCATGAATCAACATTTTTTATTTTGTCACACAAATCATGACTCCTTCACTTGATACTCTAAATTTTTTTATGATTCATGAAAAATTGAGGCATTATGCATGAATCAAGTTCTCGGGTGAAACCAATTGATAGTGTTTATAATTTGATCTATGTTTTGAGTGACGTAGGAATCTTCGATCAGGGAGAGATAATTAAAGCAGGAAGAATCATGTTGGGCCAAAGAAAAACATGTCAGAAGATTGGACGTCGAGCCAAAGGATCGGTCGACGTATCGACAGAAAGCTTCGGGCCATGGGTTCGGACATTGGGCTAAGAAGAGAGTAAATTACGTCGAGAAAATCGAAGTTATGGAGGTCAACTGGCCGATTGCGCAAAAGACCGCAAGAGAGGATGATGCGCCGAAGAATCGAACGATGCATCGATAAACAATGACATGCTGGAAAACATGATTCAAGCTTTGTAATAATCATCTAAGATTGAAGTAGGTTTTAATTGTGTAGGATTAACTATGATAGTGATCAAGGCATAAAGCAAAATGAAGTCCCGGAGTCAAGAATGAGATTTCGTTGGGAGTTCGAGAGTTCATTGGGAGTTCGAGAGTTCATTGGAAGTTCTATTGGAATTGACCGAGAAGTCCAGAAGTTTGCTAAAGAAGCTCGTTAGAACTCGCCAAGAAGATCATCATGAAGTCCAAGAGCTTGCCGGGAGTCCGTTGGAACATTGCTAAGAAATCGTTGGAAGTTTGCTAGAAGCTCATCGGAACAAACCTAGACTTACCAAACTTATTTAGCTTATTGTATGCCTTAAATTTTATAGTTAGCACATAATTAAGAAGGAATTTGGCCAACCCAATTAGGGGTCAATTGGGCCCAAGTTTGGGCTATGTTGGGCCAAGTGAAAGGCCCAAATAGTGACCCAATAGGTGGTACTGCCAGATTGGATGATGGTACCGCCAGACTAGGCGATAGTACTGCCCAATGTTAGGCTGCAGGTAGTGGTACCGCCTAGTGCAGGCGGTGGTACTGCTCGTACCCCAAATTTTAAGGATTTAATATTTTGCTCCAAGATTTGAAGCCATTTGGGGTCTATAAATACCCTAGCTATTCCTGCATGGAGGGGGAAGAAAAATGAACAAAAACTCTATGTTTCTAAAGTTAAAAACCCTTGTAAAGTATATAATCCCTTCTCCTAAAGTTTAGAGACCGTTCTAAAGGAGAGTGTGAGGGAAGCTTTGTAAAAAGGGGGTGTATAGATTCTCTCCTTAGCTTGCAAAAACAAAATAGAGTTGTAAGAAGGAGATTGATCTTTACCCATTAAAGGAAGATTATTAGTGGAAGCCGGTGGCCTTGAAAGAAGAGGAATCGATGGAGTGGAGTAGGTCACGATGACCGAACCACTATAACTCGATTTGCATTTACTTCTTGTAATTTATATTTACTACAAACTGCTATTATTTACTTGCTTTAGTTCCACTACACTCTTCCATATACTTTCAATTTAACATCTTCCAAAATGGGTTTAATCGCTATAAGATTTTGAACCGACCTAATTTTTACCACTGCACTAATTCACCCCCCCCCTCTTAGTGACAACTTGTTCCTAACATTTGTGTGTGATTTGAAGTGTATGCCAAATATCGGAAGTTGTTTCACAAATATAAACATGATTAAACTCATTTTTGCTCAAAGCACAAAATAGAGCGTTCATAGCTCTAGCATTCAAAGAAAAGGTTTTCTTCTCCAAATCATTCCATTTATTCATTGGAGTAGAAGACTTTTGAAAACCGCTTCCTATAATATTCCATAAATTCAAATCCATTGAAAGCAAGAAAACTCTCATTCGAGTTTTTCAATAAGTGTAATCTATCCCATTGAACATAGGAGGACGAACGATAGAAAAGCCCTCTTGAAAGCCGAAAAGATCTATTTCTCTTGGGTGTTAAACCAAATGATAAAGATGTGGCTCTGATAACAGTTTTCCAATAACTATTAGGATCGAATCGGCACTAAGAGGGGGGGGGGGGGGCGCTAAATTAGTGCAGCGATAAAAATAACGTCAATTTTAAAAAATCTATCATTTCGATAAAAATCAATATCGGAAATGCTTAACTTGAAAGTATAGTGAAAGTAAGAATTCAGTTTACAATAAAGGTAAATAGCAAGAAGTAAATGCAAACCAGAATTTTATAGTGGTTTGGTCATTGTGACCTACATCCACTCCCGATTCCTCTTTCGTCGAGGCAATCGGCATCCACTAATGATCTTCCTTCAATGGGTGAAGATCAACTACCCTTTTACACTCTTTCTCCTTTTCATGGGTTTAGGAGACAACCCTTACAAGCCTCTCTTTCCTAGACATCAGTTCTCCCTTTAGACAAACTTCTAAATACTAAGAAGAAGTGATCCTAAATCCTAAGAGAGTTTCCTAATTTTTTCAAGTTTTCTTTTCCCCTTTTTCAACTCAATTTCCTGCTCAATTCTTGTTATCCCATGCAGGAATAGCTGGGATATTTATATATCCCAAATGGCTTCAAAATTTGAGCCAAAAAAGGTCTCATCTTGGGCTTCCTGGGTCCATACTATACCATCGCTTAATCTTGCGGTACCACCGCTTGACACATTCTGGGGGATTATGTTTGGGTGGTACCATCGCCTAATCTAACGATACCACCGCTCAGTCTAGCGATACCACCGCCTGACACAGTCTTGAAGACTATGTTTGGGCGGTACCACCGCTTGACACAATCTTGAAGATTATGTCTGGGTGGTACCATCGCCAGACCCTATTATAGTATATTGAATGCGCCAAACAATAGGCCCAATTCAAGCCCAATTAGCCCTTAATTGAGTTGGCATTGTTTCACCCCAACACTAATACAATTAGACCTAAACTAGCTCAATTTAGATAAATTATTACAAGCATAAATCCTATGTTGTTCGGCATATCATTGGTCCATTCGGTGCTTCATCCGAGCCTTCGGCTCATCGTCCTCTCTATCGACATATTGCTCAATCGACATTTTGTCTTCCCATAACATCCAGTCTCCTTAGCATAATGTCCGATCTTCTTGGCCCGATGCTTGAACTCATGTTACAAAGTCTTCTGTTGATACATCGACCGATCATCCGGCCCAACGTCTGATTTCTCCTACTTTAATCAATTTGCCTCTCTTTGATCGAAGCTAGTCCTGTGTCACTTAAACACACATTAGATCACAAACACTATCAATTTGTTTTATCATAAAAATCTAAGATTCAACAATCTCCCCCTTTTTGATGATGATAACCAATTAACGACAAAGTTAACCTTAACTCCCCCTATTAATATACCATATTAATATAACCTTGAATTCAAATTTAATTCAAGTTAAAGCAAATTCAAATTTAATCAAAGCAATTATTAGGATCGAGTCAGAACTAGGGGGGGGGGGGGGGGGGGGGGGGGGTGAATTAGTTCAACGATAAAAATAACGTCGGTTTTGAAAAATCTTTTGTTTCGATAAAAATCGATATCGGAAATGCTTAATATAAATTCAATTTGCAATAAAGGTAAATAGTAAGAATTAAATGTAAACCAGATTTTTATAGTGGTTCAATCGTCATGACCTACATCCACTCTCGATTCCTCTTCTATCGAGGCCACCGGCATCCACTAACGATCTTCCTTCAATGTGCAAAGATCAACTACCCTTTTATACTCTTTCTCCTTTTTATGGGTTTACGAGACAACCCTTGCAAGCTTCTCTTTCTTAGGCCCCACTTCTCCCTTTAGACAAACTTCTAAATACTAGGAAGAAGTGATTCTAACTCCTAAGAGAGTTTTCCAAATTTTTAAAGTTTTCTTTCCCCCATTTTCAACTTAATTTCATGCTCAATTCTTATTGTCTCATGCAGGAATAGCTGGGGTATTTATACACCCAAAATGACTTAAAAATTAGAGTAAAAAAAGGTCTCATCTCGGGTTTCTCATGTCCTAGCAGTACCACCACCTACAACACTAACATTGGGCGGTACCACCGCTCAGTCTAGTGGTACCACCGTTCAGTCTAGCGATACTACCGCCTGACATAGTTTGGGAGACTTTGTTTGGGCGGTACCACCGACTAGTCTGGCGACACCACCGCTTGACATAGTCTTGAAGATTATGTTTGGGCAGTACCATCGCTTAGTCTGGCTGTACCACTACCTAGTCTGGTGGTACCACCACTTGACATAATCTTGAAGATTGTGTCTAGGTGGTACCTCCGTCGGACCTTACAATAGGACACTGAATGAGAAAAAAAAAAGGCCCAATTCAACCCTGATTCAAGCCCAATTGGCCCCTAATTTAGTTGGCATTTATTAGGATCCTTTTATTTTTCCTTTTATTTTCTGTGCTTTAATTTTATTTTCTGCATATTTATTTTCTGCATATTTATTAAGTCTGTTTAGTTTAGCTAAAGTCAGAACTCTATAAATAGGGATGTAACTGCTTCTTTTAGTTATCTATGAAAAATACTATTCTGTCTTTTGACAAACCCTAGGAGGCCGATCCCCGCGAAGCGATCAAGGAGCACCGATTCCCTCGAAGCGATCAAGGAGGCCGATCCCCTCGAAGTGATCATCCCTTTCTCTTTTTCTTTTTTACGATAAGACTTTAGGGTCTTATCATTTGGTATCAGAGCAGCGATCCTTGGCATTCTCGCTGCAACGTAACTATCCAAAAAAAAAAAAAAAAGGTAGAAAGTGTTGTTATCCCGATGGCCACCGAGAAGGGTTCCATGCTTCCCTTCTTCCCCACCGTCGCCCCTGCTCTCTGGCAGGCCACGCCCTAAAGTGACCTTTGTTGCCTCCTTCCCACCGCCAGCACTGCTTCCCAGCCAATCGACCAATGTTGCCACTGCCCCCCCAGCCAGCGACCTCTCCTCCTCGCTTCCCCATCTCGCTCGAGCGAGAAGGACCACTAGCACCGTCTCCCTGCCGACGGACCACCCCTTCATCGTTGATACTATCACTGACGCTGCCCTAACTTCCCTACCACCGTGCCGCCCGCCCCCCCCGGGTCGCAGCCGCCGATTGCCCCCCTCCTCACGGCGACCGAAACAGGGCAACTCACCGCTGCTGCCCTTGTTTCCAACCGTGCCTCCACCAGCCACGCCTCCCCTAGCACTCCTCTTCCCCTCGAGCACCGTCGCCGCCCAATCGACCCATCATCGTTGTAGGCCACCGTGCGACGACTGCCGCTCGCCTCCCAACCATCGATCCACCTTGCCCTGCATCCCTTGCAACCAAAACAGAGCACAGGCAACTCACCTTGCTGCCCCTATTTCCAACCACACCACAGTCACGTGGGTCCCCTTGCTACTGCGAACGCCGATTGCCGCCACCGTCACTACTACTGTCCAGCTACTGTGCAGATGCCCTTGACTAGACATTAGAAACAAGAACTGGGGATTAACGACTTACAATCGTATGTAATGGCTACCGATAACTCAGTGAAGGCACAAATGGAAGCATTGGAAACCAGAATTGAGAGTCGGCTACAAGAAACTCTTCATGATTTCAAAAAGAGCTTGTTGGAGCACTTTAGCGGGTTTCAACAAGATGGGAGCTCCAGTTCTACTTTGAACAAATCGAGAGATACAGGAAAAGGGCCCCAGGATGGTGACACACACTACCCACGCATTAGGGTAGAATTTCCACGATGAGAAGATGGGGATCTGACCAATTGGATCTCTAGGGCGGAAATTTTTTTTCGTTTTCATAGAACCCCAGAAGAATCCAAGGTAGAAGTGGCCTCAATTCAGCTCGATAGAGATATAATCTAGTGGTATGATTGGTACGAAACTTGTCATGGAGTTCCTTCGTGGGAGCAGTTCAAAAGAGGGCTTCTTGTTCACTTTGGCCCATCTGAATATGAAAATGTTGATGGCCAACTTATCAAAATTCGTCAGACCTCTATAGTATTAGAATATCAGAGTAGATTTGAAAGATTATCCAACCAAGCCAGAGATCGGTCAAAATGACAACTTCTGGGTACATTTATTGAAGGACTTATTCCCGAGATCCGGTGCGAGGTTAAGGCTCGTCAACCCCGCACTATGATGGCTGCGATTTCATTTACATGCCTACATGAAGAAAAAAACAGTGTGGAATATCGTCGAAACTGAGGTGCCAATAAATAGGTGATTAGCAGGCAACCTACCTCATCTACTCCTAGTTGAAACCATAACACTAGCAGACTAACCCGAGAAGAACTCAAAGAAAGGTTAGCGAAGGGTTTGTGCTGGCATTGCAATGAAAAGTGAAGTAAGGAGCATCGATGCAAACAAGGAAGACTTTTGATGATTGAACCAATCGAGGAGGAACCGGAAGTAGAAGTATCATATTCCGATCATGAAGAAGTGGAAACAGATGATGATGTTGAAGCCGTCACACATACAATACAATGCATGCATTAGCTGGCTACTCTAATCCACAAACTATGAAAATTGGGGGAACTCTGAAACACCAGTCTGTCACTATTTTGATTAATACGGGTAGCACTAATAATTTTATGGATAGGAAAGTTGTAGCCTGATTAGCTTACCACATCGAATGTTGTGACAAATTTGAAGTCAAGGTCGCCGATGGACGGATTTTAACCTGTGACAACAAGTGCTCAAAGATAAAACTAATTTTGCAAAGTCAAGAATTATTTGTGAATTTGTTTTTATTACTCTTGGAAGACTATGAAGTGGTGGTCGGAATTTAATGGCTATCAACCCTAGGTGATGTCTCCTGGAATTTTTCTAAACTAATTATGAAGTTCTATATTAATGGAAGATAGGTGACTCTTAAAGGAAGACGGGGAGATAAGGTTACAACTATCACTAGCCATCGGATGGAGTGGGTCCTTCGGAAGACACACACTGGATTTTTGGTGTAATTGCATAACGTTAAAAAGGAAATGACAGTGAACATTCCGGTTGGAAATATTGAATCATTGCTAATAGAGTTTGTGGATATATTTGCAGAGCCACACGGACTTCCACCTCTTAGATGTCATGATCATTGGATCCCACTATTACCCGAGAAGGCACCAACCAATGTCCGACCCTATAGATATCTACATTTCCAAAATGCAGAGATAGAGAGGATTGTCACAAAGATGCTCAAAACAGTAGTTATACGAGCTAGTGTTAGCCCATATTCCTCCCCAGTCTTACTAGTAAGAAAGAAGGATGGCTCATGGCGGATGTGTGTCGACTATCGAGCACTTAACAACATTACAGTGAAAGATAAAATCCTATTCTAGTAGTGGATGAACTGTTGGATGAATTGGGAGGAGCTCAGGTCTTCACTAAATTAGACCTACGATCGGGCTCTCATCAAATCAGAGTACATGAAAGGGGTGTTTAGAAAACTGCCTTCAGGACACATAACGACCATTATAAGTTTCTAGTAATGCCTTTTGGGTTAACCAATGCACCCTCTACCTTCCAAAGTTTAATGAATGACATATTTCGAGCTCATCTCTATAAGTTTGTTTTGGTTTTCTTTGATGATATTTTAATATACAGTCATTCCCTAGAAAGTCATTTATTATATTTACGAATTGTCTTTAATATTCTTCATGAGCATGGTCTTTTTGTCAAGAAATCCGAGTGCAGTTTTGGGCAACCTGAGGTTGAGTACCTCGGCCATATCATATCTCAAAAGGGTGTTATAATTGATCCGTCAAAAATCCAAGTAATGACAGACTAGCCAATTCCAAAGTCAATCAAAGCTCTAAGGGGGTTCTTGGGACTAACAGGCTATTATCGAAAGTTTGTGAAGAATTATGGCAAAATTAGTGCCCCCTTGACGTCACTTCTAAAGAAAAATGCATTCAGATGGTCAGAAGAGGCAACTCGGGCATTTCAATTCTTGAAAACTACAATGACTACTACACCCATGCTTGCTCTACTCGATTTGAATAAGATGTTTGTGATTGAATATGATGCTTCTGGAGATAGAATAGGGGCTGTATTAATGCAGGAAGGTCGGCCTATCACTTATGCTAGTAAGGCTCTTTCCCCTTCCCATTTGAGTTTATCTATTTATGACAAGGAGATGCTAGCCATAATACATGCAGTCACAAAATGGAGACCCTACCTAATTGGTCGACGATTTCAAATACGCACTGATCACAAAAGCCTCAAATATTTTCTAGAGCAAAAGATTTCTTCTTCAGAGCAGCAGAAATGGGTCACAAAGCTACTGGGATTCGATTATGAGATCATTTATAAAAAGGGGAGTGAAAATTTAGTAGCAGATACCCTCTCACTCCTTCCAGAATAAGCTAAACTAGTAGCTATTTCTATTCCTATTTGTGAGACTTTGAAAGTTATCAGAAGGGAATGGTCAAATAATCCTGAGATCCAAAGCATCATTAAAAAATTAGAAGAAGCCCCAGGTTCTGTCTCAAATTATAGTTGGGATTCGGTGGACTTGCGCTATAAAGGTCGAATAGTGGTTGCCCCATATTCTTCTTGCCAGGCAATAATTTTGAAGGAGTTCCATTCATCACCAATTGCTGGTCACTCAGGATTTCTCTGCACTTATAAGAGAGTTCGACAACTTTTTTACTGGAAAGGTATGAAAAATTTTATTAAGAAATTTGTTACTAAATGTGATGTTTGCCAATGTCACAAAAGTGAGACAGTAGCCACCCCAGGCTTACTACAGTCCCTCCCTATTCCTGATGCTACTTAGACCGACATATTCATGGATTTCATTGACGGTCTCCCATCATCTCAAGGAAAGAGTACTATACTTGTCGTTGTGGATAGACTTACAAAATATGCTCATTTCTATGCTTTACGACATCCTTATACTACTGTAAGTGTTGCTCGTATTTTTGTGGAAAACATAGCTAAATTGCATGGGAGTCCCCGTTCTATTGTTAGTGATAGAGACAAGATTTTTACTAACTCCTTCTGAATAGAACTTTTTCATTTACAAGGTACTCAACTGAATATGAGCACTACTTATCATCCATAAACAGATGGGCAAACTGAAGTGATAAACAGGTTCCTAGAAAATTACCTCCGATGCTTTAATAGTGACAAGCCGAAGGAATGGGTCAAATGGCTTCCCTGGGCAGAGTGGTGGTATAATACCTCTTACCATTCTTCTATTAAAATGATTCCTTTTGAAACAGTTTATGGTCAACCCCCACCTACAATTACAAAATATGTATCCAGTTCTTCTAAAGTTGATCAAGTGGACAAGGAATTGATAGATAGAAATAAGATTATACAACTTTCAAAGGATAACCTTGTAGCCGCACAAGCAAGAATGAAACAACAAGCTGATAAACACCGAAGTGAATGAGAATTTAATGTTGGTGATTAGGTTTTCCTTCGTCTTCAACCCTACAAGCAAACTTCCATAAAGGTTCGATCTTCCATGAAGCTATCTCCTCGGTTTTTTGGGCCTTATAAGGTATTAGAACCATTGGACCAGTTGCCTACCGCTTGGATTTGCTTACTAGCTCTAAAATACATCCAGTCTTTCATGTTGCATGCCTTAAACAGAAATTGGGTGAAGATGCAATAGTGCAGTGTCATTTGCCGGACACTTCTACTACTGGGGAAGTTCAAGCTCAACCACAAGACATACTTGATCGACGAGTTGTAATGTATCGCAGACATCCTATAACTAAAGTGCTAGTGCAATGAGCCAACTTACCAAAGGAAGATGCCAATTGGGAGTCCTACAGCATGCTAAAGGAGAAGTTTCCAGAATTTGATGCTGCTCAGCCTTGAGGACAAGGCTGAATTGAAGGAGGCGGGATTGTTAGGATCCTTTTTTTTTTTTCTTTTTTTTTCTATGCTTTAATTTTATTTTTGCATATTTATTAAGTCTATTTAGTTTAGCTAAAGTCGGAACTCTATAAATAATGATGTAACTACTTTTTTTCAATTATCTATGAAAAATACTATTATATCTTTTGACAAACCCTAGGAGGTCGATCCCCTCGAAGCGATTAAGGAGGGCCGATCCCCTCGAAGCGATCAAGGAGGCTGATCCCCTCGAAGCGATCAAGGAGGCTGATCCCCTCGAAGTGATCATCCCTTTCTCTTCTTCTTTTTTATGATAAGACTTTAGGGTCTTATCAGCATTGTTTCACTCCAATACTGATTCAATTAGACCTAAACTAACTTGATCTAGACAAATTATTATAAGCATGAATCCTATGTTGTCTGGCATGTTATTAGTTCATTCAGTGCATCGTCCTCTCCTTCAATATATTGTCTAATCGGTATGTTTTCTTCTCGCAACATCCGATCTCCTTGGTGCAATGTCCGATCTTCTTAGTCCGATGCCCGAACTCATAGCAAGAAGCCTTCTGCCGACACATCGATCGATCCTCTGGCCCAACATCCAATCTTCTAACATGTTCACTACGGCCTAATGTTTGATTCCTCCTACTTTAATCAATTTGCCTCTCCTTTGTCATTGTAAATAAGAAAGAAAAAGAGGGAAATAATGCATAACAAAACTCAAGTCATAAATTCTCAAGATGTCAAGTAGCATATCACGGTTTTTCAAGATAAGTCTCCTTTTTAGTGAATAGCAAAAAGAATCGTAGGAGAACAAAGAATGAAAAATCTTGATTCATCAAAAACTTTCAAGTTGTAATCATAAGAATAATCATGATTAATTTGGATAAATTTTCCCTTTAGACGATAAGATCATATGAGAACAAAATGATTCATATAAAATACATCTCATGTCGTAAACACGAATAAATCAAGTGTTTGGTTAAATATGAAAATAAATTATCAAATCCAAAATGATTATCAAAATCACTTTATGGATAATGTAATGAAAGCACCATAGATAGATTAAAAATAGCGAATTTTTTTTTGTTTCAAAATTTATGATTGGTTTCATGCAAGCATGCCTTTGTCTTTTATATCAAATAAAAAATATGCATCATCATTTAAAACCGAAAAAGTAACTTTCATTACGATAAAGAACAATAAACCATAAATCAAAAAAATCATCATGCATAATTTCGAAATATAAGCTCATTAAGCATGAATTCAAATCATCATTACTTTAAATCATCATTACATTATTACATCATTAAATCATCAAGCATGATTTCATTGAACATAAAGCATTCAAAATCATTTTGTTTGTTATAGTAATGCATTTTTCTTTTTAAGTGAATCTAACTTTTTATGCTTAGTGCTAGGAGTTAACATGCAATTATTATGCTCAAATTTTAATTTATTTCAAAATCACTTAGAAAGAGAAGCATGATATTTTTTTTTACATTTTTTATTTTTTATTACTAACTAATTTAAAAATAACTCATAAATGTTGAATCTCGGATTTTGATGATGAAACTAATTGATTGTGTTTAGATGTTTAACTGCATTTTGAGTGATGCAGGTCTACTCGATCAGGATTAGACAGTTAACGCAAGAGGAATTGACGTTGCGCCGGAGGAGATCACGTCAGGATATTGTATGGCTGAATGCTTCGGACGTCGGGCATCGAGCCAAGGAGAGCGAAATTGCGCCAAGGATATCGGGGTTGCGGAGGTCAACCGCCGATTGGGCAACAAGCCCTAAGAGAGGAAGATGCACCGAAGAATCGGACGAAGCGCCAACCAATGACGTGCTGGGCAACAGAAATTCATGTTGTATTAATTGTCTAGATCGGAGTAGAGTTTTAGTTTGTGTGTGCAGGATTAACTACGATAACGATGAAGACATAAAGCGAAACAAAGTGCAGAGTCAAGCACGAAGGATTCGTTGGGAGTTCAAGAGTTCGAGGAAGTCCGAAGGTTCATCGGGAATGCTGCCGGAACTAGCCGAGAATGAGTAGGGAGCTTGCCGAAGGGTTTTTCGGAAGCTCGCCGGAAGGTTCGTTGGAAGTTCGCGGAGCTCGCCGAGAAAGATCGGAGCTTGCCGAAGAAGCTCGTTGGAACTCGCCAAGATCAAATCGTGAAGTCTAGGAGCTTGCCGGGAGTCCGCAGAATGGTTTCCGAGAGTTTATCGGAAGACCGTCGGAAGTTCGCCGGAAGCTCGTCGGAAGAAGTCTTGACTTACGGCCTTTGTAATAGCTTACAAAATGTCTTTAAATTCGTAGTTAGCATGTTAATTAGGGTTAGGATTAGGTGTTAATCCTATAACCCAAGTAGGGGCCAATTGGGCCCAAGTTCGGACTAGTTTGGGCCAAGATTGAAGCCCAACTAGTGGGCTGAAAACACTGTAGTTGGGCTGAAAACACTGTAGGCGGTAGCACCGCCTGAGCTGGGCGGTGGCACCGCCTAGTGCCCGAGAGCTGAGCGGTAGCACCACTTGGGCTGGGCGGTGGCACCGCCAAGCACTGTCAGCGCTTGACACGGACAGGCGGTGGCACCGCCAGTGCAACGGTCGACAAGCGGTGGCACCGCCAGCCTCGGGAACTCAAGGGAATTCAAATTTTTGAGATCAAATTTGAATCCTCTTGGGGCCTATAAATACCCCTCAATTCTCAGCAGAGGATACAACCTTTGGAGAAGTTAGAAGTTGAGAAAAGCTTTAGGAAAAGTCTTGTTTTCAATAGCTTGAGTGTTCACCTCCTTTCTTTTCTTTGAAATCTTTGTAAAAGGGTGAACCAATTGTAAGAGGTTCTAAGAGGGGTGTAAGAAGGAGGTTGATCTTCGCCTAGTAAAGGAAGATCATTAGTGGATGCCGGTGGCCTCGACGGAAGAGGAATTGGAGGAGTGGATGTAGGTCACGATTGACCGAACCACTATAAACTACCGTCTTCTCTGGTTTGCATTTATCTTATTGTCATTTATATTACTGCAAACCATCTTCACTTTGATGCTCTACTTCTTTGTCTCATTCTTACATATGCCTTCAAGTTAAAAACGCAATCGAAACGGTTTCAAACGAAACGTTGCTTTTATCGTACGAAGTTTCCGTAAGTGTTTAAATCGTCGAAAGTTTATCATACTTTACCATTGCACTAATTCACCCCCCCCTCTTAGTGCCACTCCGGTCCTAATAGTTGGTATCAGAGCCATATTTTTCTACTTTGGTTTAACACCCAAATAGAAATGGCTCTTTATGGCTTTCAAGAGGGCTTATCGGTTGTTTGTCCACCGTTGTTTAACGGATCATACAACACTTGTTGGAAAACTCGAATGAGAGTTTTCTTACTTTCTTTGGATTTAAATTTATGGCACATGGTCGAAAATGGATATGAAATGTCTTCTCTCCCAATGAACCATTGGAATGATTTGGAGAAGAAGATGTTTTCTTTAAACACAAAGGCTATGAATGCCTTATTTTACGCTTTAGACAAAAATGAGTTCAATCGGATTTCTACGTGCGAAACGGCTTTTGATATTTGGCGAACACTTGAAATCACACACGAGGGAACTAGTAGAGTCAAAGACTCGAAAGTTAACATTTTAATGCATGATTTCGAGCTTTTTCAAATGAAGCCGAGCGAAACCATTGGTGACATATACACCCGTTTTACGGATGTCGTCAATGGTTTACAAACTCTTGGCAAATGTTTCTCGAATTTTGAACTTGTTAGTAAAGTTTTACGATCACTTTCTAAAGTTTGGGAATCAAAAGTTACGGCAATACAAGAAACAAAAGATTTAAATATTTTTCCACTTGAAGAACTTATCGGCTCATTGATGACATATGAAATGGTGCACAATGCACATGATGAACACGATGAACACTTGAACCACCTTCCAAAGAACAGGAAGGATTTGGAACTTCGGACAAATGAATACCACTTGAGCGATGACTCAAGTGATGAGGACAATGATGAACTTGAACTTCGAACACTAACTCTTAATAAGTTCATTAAACAAAAATCTAAAATAAACAATGAACTTGAACGGAGGAAGAGGCCAAAGAAAAGGAAGGCACCCGTGGAGAAAATCAAGAAAGGTGAGGTGGCAAACTATGCCTCAACTACTCTCAACAATGAGGTAATCGAAATCCCCCTAATTTATTTCGAAATTACATAATACTTTCATGAGTCATTTTTAATTTAGTTTAGGATTAATTTTCTTGAAAATTGCATGTGTTATGTTAATGCAAGAAAATGTTAGATATAAATCTAATGCTTATACACCTAGTAAGATTAATCTTATGTATGTGCTTGAGAAGTAAGAATGTATATTTTGACGATTTTCATATTGATTTTCAATGACGATGCATGGCTTTTGAATGAAAGGCTTGATGTTTTTTTTTTAACCTTATCTTTGGTTTTCAAACATGATGTATGATTTTGACATATGAACAAAATTTATGCATGCTAAGATAAAGTCAATCGTATAAATTAAAACTAAAGAAGTTTTAGTTATCTATAAGAATCATTCAAAATTATGTTCAATAAAACCAATTCAAATGATGGAATTAAAATATTAAATGTTTTGATACCATTTTATGCATGAGATTTTAAAAGTTATACATAATGATCTTAATGGTTTTTATGAAGAAACTTATTTTTTGATCCTAAATGATTGATGATATATATATATATATATATATATATATATATATATATATATATATATATATATATATATATTTTTGGCACAAAAAGGACAAAGGCATGCTTATATGAAACAACTAAATAGATAAAAGTATTTTTCTTGAAAATTCTTGATTTGATGAATTGAATTTGAATGAGCTTTATCTTGATTTTTTTAGATTTATAACTTGAGATTTACTCTATAAAAATCGAGATATTTTATCCTCAATATTTCTTTTTTTCCATCTACTATCCAAATGAATTATGATTTATATCATTGCTATATTTCTTCTTGTCGTTTACTAAAGAGAAAATTTTCCTAAATGAATCATGATTTTTCGGAACCATAATTCTTTTTATGATTCATAATGAATTGAGAAATTTTATATGCTTGAGATAATATCTTGTTCTCCTACAATATTGAATGAATTTTATCTATATCATGATCTCTTAAGATTTTCCTTTGATTATTTAAGAGGAGATTTTTCAAAAGAAAACATGTCTTTTGGTATTATCTTTTCATGATATGATTTTTATACAATTCCTTGTATTCATGAAATGTTTATCTAATCACCCAATTATTTTCTTCTTGATATTCCTTATGTGGTGATATGAAACTATGCATGAAATACTCTTGATATTATTTTGATGCATACAAATGAAAAGTTATGATCATGCATGGTAGGATGCAATTTGACAAATTAATACCATCATGAGTTGAAATATTTATGATTTGGAATGATATATGCAATACTTAAGCTTTTTATTTTGATGATGTATGTGATGTATTGCATATGATGTGAATCATAAGATTTTATATGCATGAATTGAGATTTTGTTCTCCTGTGATTCTTTTCGCTATTAGCTAACAAGAAACTTGTTCTTGTAAACCATGATACGCTGCTTGATATCTTGATAATTTATAACTTGAGTTTTCCTTTTGAATCAAGATTGTTTCATATCATATTTTCTATTTACAATTGAAGAAATTTGTCAAAAATGATATATGTCTTTTGACAATCAATTTTATCTTTGTTATTTACCCTTGTCATGATTTGAAGATTATATAGTAAAGGGAAATGAATTACATGATTGTATTGTTTTTCCCTTCTTTTTGACAATGACAAAGGGGGAGATAGCTAGCTTGCACAAGTCAAGGAGATGCAAAACTTGATTGCTAGCTTGTCTATCTTAAGAAGCAAAGATTGCTAACTTGACTATTTCAAGAAGAAAAAGTTGTCTTCTTGAATATTACTATCTTGCCTATCTCGAAAGAAGCAAAAAATGCAAAATTTAGAAAACTTGCAATATAATTGCTCTTGCTATACTTTGTATCAAAAATAGGTTGATATCCTTAAAAGCATCGCATTAAAGTTTTTTTGTATTGCAATGTATCACATGTATCGCAAATTGAAAATTTTGAGACTATTATCATATCATGTTGATGTCTTTCATGACATGAATTCTTTGCATTTTTGTCTTGTATGTAACATGTGATGATTGAAATATTGATTGATGTAAATTCATAATTTATGCAAAAGTCTAAATCATTGGTTCCTCTCCTTCTTTTCGGCAATGACATAGGGGGAGAAAGATTGCTAGCTCAAGGCAAATGTTGGCTAGCTTGTACTCTTCCCTTCTTTTCGACAAAAATAAAGGGGAGAAAGCTTTGCTAGTTAGAACATGTAAAGAAAAGCAAAGTGCAATCTTGCACAAGAAGCAAGTGTTGAATTGTCATGATTAAACTTAATAATCTTGTTATGCTTCTGTGCTTATATGTTGTGATGAAAATCTAGCTTCATGTTACAAAAACTTGCATATCTTTTAAAATAGCTAGAGCAACTTCTCCTTTTTGTTGATGGCAAAGGGGGAGAAGTATATTGATGACTTCATGCATTGAATTGAATATTTTATATATTTGCATGATGGTTTAAATATGATTTTCATAACATATGATGAATGTTACTTGGATTTGGGATAATCCAAGTGTTCTATCAATGGCATATTGATAGGGGGGGTTTGGTTCAACTCCGGGGAGTTAAGGTTAACTCCGTTAGTCATCAATTAGTTGTCATCATCAAAAAGGGGGAGATTGTTGAATCTCGGATTTTGATGATGAAACTAATTGATTGTGTTTAGATGTTTAACTGCATTTTGAGTGATGCAGGTCTACTCGATCAGGATTAGACAGTTAACGCAAGAGGAATTGACGTTGCGCCGGAGGAGATCACGTCAGGATATTGTATGGCTGAATGCTTCGGACGTCGGGCATCGAGCCAAGGAGAGCGAAATTGCGCTAAGGATATCGGGGTTGCGGAGGTCAACCGCCGATTGGGCAACAAGCCCTAAGAGAGGAAGATGCACCGAAGAATCGGACGAAGCGCCAACCAATGACGTGCCGGGCAACAGAAATTCATGTTGTATTAATTGTCTAGATCGGAGTAGAGTTTTAATTTGTGTGTGCAGGATTAACTACGATAACGATGAAGACATAAAGCGAAACAAAGTGCAGAGTCAAGCACGAAGGATTCGTTGGGAGTTCAAGAGTTCGACGGAAGTCCGAAGGTTCATCGGGAATGCTGCCGGAACTAGCCGAGAATGAGTAGGGAGCTTGCCGAAGGGTTTTTCGGAAGCTCGCCGGAAGGTTCGTTGGAAGTTCGCGGAGCTCGCCGAGAAAGATCGGAGCTTGCCGAAGAAGCTCGTTGGAACTCGCCAAGATCAAATCGTGAAGTCTAGGAGCTTGCTGGGAGTCCGCAGAATGGTTTCCGAGAGTTTATCGGAAGACCGTCGGAAGTTCGCCGGAAGCTCGCCGGAAGAAGTCTTGACTTACGGCCTTTGTAATAGCTTACAAAATGTCTTTAAATTCGTAGTTAGCATGTTAATTAGGGTTAGGATTAGGTGTTAATCCTATAACCCAAGTAGGGGCCAATTGGGCCCAAGTTCGGACTAGTTTGGGCCAAGATTGAAGCCCGACTAGTGGGCTGAAAACACTGTAGTTGGGCTGAAAACACTGTAGGCGGTAGCACCACCTGAGCTGGGCGGTGGTACCGCCCAGTGCCCGAGAGCTGGGCGGTAGCACCGCTTGGGCTGGGCGGTGGCACCGCCAAGCACTGTCAGCGCCTGACACGGACAGGCGGTGGCACCGCCAGTGCAACGGTCGACAAGCGGTGGCACCGCCAGCCTCGGGAACTCAAGGGAATTCAAATTTTTGAGATCAAATTTGAATCCTCTTGGGGCCTATAAATACCCCTCAATTCTCAACAGAGGATACAACCTTTGGAGAAGTTAGAAGTTGAGAAAAGCTTTAGGAAAAGTTTTGTTTTCAATAGCTTGAGTGTTCACCTCCTTTCTTTTCTTTGAAATCTTTGTAAAAGGGTGAACCACTTGTAAGAGGTTGTAAGAGGGGTGTAAGAGGGGTGTAAGAAGGAGGTTGATCTTCGCCTAGTAAAGGAAGATCATTAGTGGATGCCGGTGGCCTCGACGGAAGAGGAATCGGAGGAGTGGATGTAGGTCACGATTGACCGAACCACTATAAACTATCGTCTTCTCTGGTTTGCATTTATCTTATTGTCATTTATATTACTGCAAACCATCTTCACTTTGATGCTCTACTTCTTTGTCTCATTCTTACATATGCCTTCAAGTTAAAAACGCAATCGAAACGGTTTCAAACGAAACGTTGCTTTTATCGTATGAAGTTTCCGTAAGTGTTTAAATCGTCGAAAGTTTATCATACTTTACCATTGCACTAATTCACCCCCCCCTCTTAGTGCCACTCCGGTCCTAACAATAAAAAGTATCAAGTAATTTCAAAATAAGGTAAAAGAGTTTTGTTTGAGTTGTCTACCTCATTGTCGAGAGTCATCAAAGTGAAGTTCATCACTTCATCTTCATCGGTTTGCTCCTCGTCTTCGGATGCACTCATTTCGTCCCAAGTCACCTTGAGTGCTTTCTTGTTCTTTGGCAACTTTTTCTTTTTAAGTTCATTTTTATTCTTAGTTTCAAGTTTTATAAATTTTATAAATTTACTTGTGATGAGTTCTGTCATCATCACTTGAGCTTTCGCTCGAGTGGTCTTCTTTTGTTCTAAGTGCCAAGTCCTTCTTATTCTTTAGAAGGTTATTCTCATGTTCATCAAGTTCATCATGTGTCTTGCATATCATTTCATAGGTCATCAAAGACCCAATAAGTTCTTCAATCAGAAAATGGTTCAAGTTTTTTTATTCTTGTATTGCCATTACTTTTGAATCTCAATTTTTAGAAAGAGATCATAAAACTTTATTGAAAAGTTTAAAATTCAAAAAATATTTGCCAAGAGCTTTTAAACTATTGAGGACATCCATAAAACGGGTGTACATATCAATAATAGTTTCGCTTGGTTTCATACGAAACAATTCGAAATCATGCATCAAAAGATTAACTTTAGAATCTCTAACTCTACGAGTGCCTTCGTGTGTGATATCAAGCATGTGCTAAATCTCATAAGTCATTTCGCAAATAGAAACTCGATTGAATTCATTTTTATCCAAAGCGCAAAATAGAGCATTCATAGCTCTAGCATTTAAAGAAAACATTTTCTTCTCTATATCAATCAATTCGTTCATTGGTCTAGAGAGTTTTTGAAAGTCATTTTCAACAATACTCCATAAGTTTAAATCCAAAGAAAGCATGAAACTCTCATTCAAGTTTTTCAATATATGTAGTACGTCCCATTGAATATAGAAAGACAAATGATAGAATGACCCTCTTGAAAGCCAAAAAAAGTCATTTATCTTAAGTGTTAAACCAAATGGGAAAGAACGTGACTCTGATACCAATTGTTAGGATAAAGAATAGCACTAAGAGGGGGGTGAATTAGTGCATCAATAAAAACCATGTCGGTTCAAAAATCTTTCGATCGATAAAAGCTCGTATAAAAAATGTGAGTTTAACTGTGAAAGCATATGAAAGAATAGTGAAATCAGTAAGCAAGTAAGGTAGTTTTTAATAAGGGAATGAAAAGCAAAACAGAAATGCAAACCGAGTTTTATAGTGGTTTGGTCATCGTGACCTACATCCACTCTAGATTCCTCTTGCTTTAATCAATTTGCCTCTCCTTGATCGAAGCTAGTCCTGTATCACTTAAACGCATATTAGATCACAAACACTATTAATTGGTTTCATCATCAAAATCCAAGATTCAATAGTGCACAAGTTGTATAGATGAAAAATACATTAGAAGATTATAGAATTCACCTTAAGAATATTCTCATAAAATGTGATAACAAAAGTACAATATGTTTAACAAAAAATCCTATTCAACACACTAGAACTAAACATATTGACATTAGACATCATTTTATAAGATATCATATTAATAACCATGATATATCTTTAGAGTTTATTGATACGAAACATCAATTAGCCGATATCTTTACAAAACCTTTAAATAAAGAATAATTTGATATCATTATAAGAGAGTTAGGGATGTTAAATTATCCAAATGCATGAGTTTGTTATATATCTTTTTTGAACTTTTTTAATTTTTTGTAAATAAAGCTTTCATGAATTTATTTTGCTTTTATGAAATCCAGAATTTTAATTTACTTGGTATCAAATTTACTTCATACCTTTGCTCCATCACTTAATGATTTTTGATACACTTAGTTCCTTCACTCATGAATTTCATTGACAAATATGTCTCTCACGAATTTCACTCTTGTGAATTTTTATTGACGGATTTTATCTCATAAAATATTCATAAACTTTCAATATTTTGATTCTTCTTGATAAATGCACTATCCATGAACCTTTCCCTCTCTTTGCTTGAGACGATTGCCCATTTCCTTTTTGTTGATGACAAAGGGAGAGAAATGTGACAAATTGTTAACAAATTGGCTTTATAAATGCTTGAAATTGATGACAAATTGGCATTATGAATACTTGAAATAATGTGTCAAATGTATCTTATTGTAAATGATATTTGATTACTTGAAATATGATTCGAATTAGTAAATGATTTATGATTGCTTGAAATATGATTGGAATCATCAAATACATCATAAATATTTGAAAAATATCAAAATATATTGCATATGTATCATGAATGCTTGAAACGTATTGTAATATAGCATGAATACTTGAAAATATTTTAATCATGCTTGATTTTGAATTAAAATGATAAATGTCTACCATTGTGATTATCATGCTTAATTTTCTACTTCCAATTGATATCATGCCTCATATTGATGAATTGTCATCTTTTATCAAAATTTGAATCTTGCTAAATTTCATATTTGAAATTTGTATCATACTTGAAAATGATGATTGTCTTTCATCATTCGATATTGGACTTAAAAATAGATGTCATGCCTTGACATCATTTGTATTGTGATAAATACATGGTGTCAAATTTTGAGATGGTAAATCATGATTGGTATCATGATGTGCATGTCGATAAGTTTAAATGCATATAACTTATCAGTTTGATGCTTGAATTCAAAGGCCTTGAATTCAAGAATGTCGTTTCTCAAGTATGACATATAGATAGGGGGAGTTAAGGTTAACTCCGTTATCAATTGATTGTCATCATAAAAAATGGGGAGATTGTTGAATCTTGGATTTTGATGATGAAGTCAATTGGTAAATTATTTGATCCAATCTATATGTTGAGAAAAGTATGCAGGATTAACTATGATGGCGATTAATGCATAAAGCAAAACGAAATGCCGAAGTCAAGATCGATATTTCGTTAAGAGTTTAAGAGTTCGTCGGAAGTCCGGAGTTCGTCGAAAATGCTACCAGAATTGACCAAGAAGAAGCTCGTCAGAACTCTCCAAGAAAATCTTCGTGAAGTCCAAGAGCTTGTTGGGAGTCCGATGGGAGATTACTGAGAGATCGTCGGAAGTCCACCGGAAGATTGTCGGAAGAAACCTAGACTTACCGGGCTTATTTTATTTAGTGTATGCCTTAAAAATTATAGTTAGCATATGATTAGGGTTATATATGGGAGGTAATCTCATTAACCTTGTTAAGGGTCAATTGGGCCCGTAATTGGACTGGTTTGGGCCGAATTCAAGGCCCAAACAGGTTGCTGAACCTTGTCAGGCGATGGCAATGCCTAGGGTGGGCGATGGAATCGCTGAAGGCTCAGCCTCCCAAGTGGTATGGGTGATGGTACCGCCAGTAGTTATTACTGTCAAGCGATGTTACCGCCCTATTAGGCGGTGGTATCGCTAGAGCCTACTCTCCGAGGCTCTGTCAAGCAGTAGTACTCCAAGACTGGGCGATGGTACCACTTAGTGTTAGTGATGTAGGCAATGGTACTACTCAGCATAGGTGGTGGTACCACCAATACCCCAGAAACTCGAGATAAGACACTTTTTGGCTCCAATTTGAAGCCATTGGAGTTTATAAATACCCCACCCTTTTTTACATGAAAGGGTAACAAAGTTCAATCATAGTCTGAAAAAGTGAATTTAAGTGTTGGGGTATAAAAGTATTGTAAAAGTGCAAAGAGTCCTCCCTCTCTTTATCTTTGTAATCATCCAATAAGAGGTGTGAGGCTTGTAAGGGTTATCTCCTAAACCCGTGAAAAGGAAATAGTGATGTAAAGAGATGGTTAGTCTTCGCCTATTGAAGGAAGACCATTAATGGACGTTGATGACCTCAATCGAGGAGGAATCGAACGTGGATATAGGCCACAACGACCGAACCACTATAAATTTCGGTGTATTCTTTCCTTACTACTTATTTTTATTTACTTATGGTGTATTCTATTTTACTTCATTACAAATTATCTAATCATCGCTTCTCTACTCACTTACAAGAGCCAAACAACTTTTCAAAATAGTTCTAATGAAACTAAGGTTTTTTATCGTATGAAGTTTTCAAAATCACTTAAATTGGTCGTTTTTATCCGCTACACTAATTCACACCTTCCCCCCCCCCCCATTAGTGTCATTCTTGATCCTAATAGAAGATATCAACCAAGACTTTTGTAGAAGAATTAGCAAATTATGACCCAGTTACTCCTCTAGTATATCACGGTGTTGGAGGAGATGTGTAGGAAGATGGTGTAGAGCCCGATATTGATATGCCTGTATGACATGTTGAGCAAGAAGAAGTTGGAGAGCAACTTCCTATAGAACCTCAGTTGAGAAGATCTTCTAGACAATGTCAACCTTCCAAAAGATACTCTACAGATAAGTATATGATGCTTACTGATGCAGGTGAACCAGAGAGTTACAAGGAAGCAGTTGAAAATGAGTAGAAAAAGAAATGGTTAATTGCTATACAGGAAGAGATGGATGCTCTACAGAAGAACTACATATATGATTTGGTGCATTTACTAAAGGGAATGAAGGCCTTGAAGAACAAGTGGGTTTTTAGGTTGAAGACTCTAGAATATTGTTCTCAACCAAAGTATAAAGCTAGATTGGTTGTGAAAGACTTTGGACAAAGAAAGGTACTGACTTTGAAGATATTTTTTCTCCTATTGTTAAAATATCTTCTATTCGTGTTGCTCTTAGCATTGCTGCTAGCTAGGACTTAGAGGTTGAGCAGTTAGATGTGAAGACAACTTTCCTTCATGGTGATTTGGATGAGGAAATTTATATGGAGAAACCAGAAGGCTTCAAAGTCAAAGGTAAAAGAGAATTTTGTCTACAAGTTGAGGAAGAGCTTGTATAGGCTCAAGCAAGCTCCAAGACAGTGGTACAGAAAGTTTGATTCATTTTTGAGTGAAAATGGATATAAAAGAACGGTTTCAGATCATTGTGTGTACTTTAAATGGTTTAGTGGGAATTTTGTTATTCTCTTACTTTATGTTGATGACATACTTATCCTTGGGAAAGATATATCTACAATTAATAAGTTGAAGAAGGAACGGAGTGAGTCTTTTGTAATGAAGGACATGGGGCTAGCAAAGCAAATACTGAGCATGCAGATTTTCCGTGATAGAAAAACCAAGAAGATTTGTTTGTCATAAGAGAAATACATCGAGAAGGTATTGGAAAGGTTTAGTATGAGCAATGCAAAACTAGTTGGTTCTCCTCTTACAGGTCACTTCAAGTTGTGCTCAGAATAGAGTCCATCAAGCAATAAGGAGAATGAGAAAATGCAAAAGATTCCTTATGCTTCAGTAGTTAGAAGTTTAATGTACATGATGGTATGTACGAGGCTAGACATCATATATACAGTTAGTGTTACTAGCATATTTCTTGTAAATCCAGGTAAAGAGCACTGGACAATAGTGAAGTGGATCTTTAGATATCTCAAAGAGAGCTCTAAGGTTTGTTTAAGCTTTGGAGGTGCACCACCTATATCGACAGGTTATACAGATATAGATATGGCAAAAGATATTGATACAAAGAAGTTCATATTAGGTTTTGTACTTACTTTTACCGGGAGAGCTATGTCATGACAATCTAGATTGCAAAAGTATATTGCTCTCTCCACCATAGAGGCAGATTATATTGCTGCTATAGAGGTTTGCAAAAAAATATTATGGATTAAAAAATTCTTACAAGAATTAGGACTGAAATAGAAAAACTATATGGTGAATTGTGATAGCCAGAGTGCCGTCCATTTGTGTAATAACCCAATTTTTTATTCCAAGTCAAAGCATATAGATGTCAGATACCACTAGATTCGAAATGTACTTGAAAAGAAGCAGTTGTAGATTTAGAAAATTCACACATATGACAATAGAGCAGACATGTTGACAAAGACCTTACCAAAAAAAAGGTAGGAGATATGTCGATAGTTGGTTTACATTGTCTCATGTTGAAGGGTCATGAGACAGCCTTCCCCATGGGCTGAAGGGGGAGGTTGTTGGGTGGAGAGCCCACAAGTTCCGCTTATAGTGGGCTTTAACAACCCATACCCCACCCCTCTTTTAACCTAACCCTAGATTTAATAAAGGGGGTGTGGTGGCTACGAAAATAGGGGAAAAACTACAATAACGAGGCAAAAAATTACAGCAGTAACTTGGTTTTAAAAAGAGGAGAAACGGGTAGAAAAACAAGAGAAGGAAAGGGAATAAGACAATGACAATGCAGAGAGATTGTTCTCAATCATCTAAGCAGTATTCTCATCTCAAGTTAGATCAGATCTATAGTAGATTCTTGCTGTGATTACTTGGAGAGAATTTGGATATTGTGCATAGTGACATAATCCTTGTATCTCAGTTATTCTCTTGAGATTGTTTCTTGGGTTTTGGGCAAAAGACTCTAAGATTTGTATATTCATTATTTTTATAGTGGATTATCTTTGGTTTGTCCCATGGTTTTTACCCTTCACATTGGAGGGGTTTTCCACGTAAATCTTAGTGTTCTATTTGATTGTGATTTCCATTTAATTCCATTGCATGTTATAGTTTGCTAGCAATTTTTCATATACAAAGTTTGTTCTTCTTTATATCCCATTAGTTCTGGCTCTCCTTATGATCATTAGCCTCGGCTTCTTATCGATCTATTCGTTGGTGCTCCTCAACATGTAGTCTCTCTGGAGGGAGAAGGTGATTCTCGTGAACCTAGCGAAGTCGAACATGGTATACCCATACGGAGATTTGGAGGGCTCCAATTTGAAGTCCTCAACACTGCTACATTTAAGACCAAGCGTCACATGCTTGAAGCAGCGGCTGGTGTCATCGTTGTCATACTCGATGAGCTTCCCGCGAAAATGGTAGGCAGTCTCTAAAGAGACCAATGAGCAACGAAGGAAAAGGAAATAGTAGAAGAAATTAGGAGTAATTATTTATATTCAGGATAAATATTTTCAATAATAAAATATCTATCATATCTCAATAAATTTTTTACCTTCATCTATTTATTTCAACGTAAATTTTTATCTTTTATTTTATTTACTCTTAATTATTTGAATTAATGCTAACACACCTCCTTAATTTAAATAGTTACAACTAAAAGTTATTTTTGAAATAAATTTTTTCTTTCATTAAAGCTTTTATGAAGATATCGATAAACTGGTCTTTACTGCTACATCCACCATTTTTACATCTTTAACATTTTTTGGAGTCTTTAATGGTTACTCATCTTCACTTTCCTAAACAAAAACTCATCGGAACCACATTCTTTGGAATCTTCAATAGTTACTATGTTAGGATTGAGTCGGGACTAAGAGGGGGGGGGTGTATTAGTGCAGCGATAAAAATGATGTCGGTTCTGAAAAATCTTTGTTTTGATAAAAACCGATATCAGAAATGCTTAACTTGAAAACATACAGAAGCATAGTGAACGTCCGAATTCAGTTTTCAATAAAGGTAAATAGCAAGAAGTAAATACAAATCAGATTTTTATAGTGGTTTAGTCATCGTGACCTACATCCACTCCTGATTCCTCTTCTGTCGAGGCCACCGACATCCACTAACAATCTTCTTTCAACGGGCAATGATCAACTACCCTTTTACAACCCTCTTCTTCTTTTCATAGGTTTAGGAGACAACCTTTTACAAGCACTTACTCCTCCATAAATAGAATTCTAAACTTTAAAACTAGATGAGGGGATTTCTCAAGTGATTGCTACAACATTTTTCCACTTTTAAGCTCTCTGTGCTTGTGTGTCTTAACCATAGATGAGACGGATATTTATAGGCTCCAAATGGATTCAAACTTGGAGCCAAAACTAGTCTAATCTCGGGTCTTCTGGGTATTGGCGGTACTAGTGCTAGTGTTAGGTGGTACCATTGCCTGTAGCACTGATTCTAAGCCGTACCACTACATAGTCTAGCGGTACCACTGTCTGACACCCTGCCACTAGGTAGTACCACTGCCCAGTCTGGTGGTATCATCGCCGGACACAGTCTCGGAGACTATGCCACCGATGGTTCCACCTGTTAGGTCTATTAGGATCGGAGCGGCACTAAGAGGGGGGGGGGGGTGAATTAGTGCAGCGGATTAAAACTTCGATTTTAATCAAAATCTTTCGTACGTTAAGAACGAAACTTGAGAAATTTAACTTGAAGGCGTATTCTTAAAGTTGCGCAGCAAGAGTAATACAAACTAAAGCAGTAAGAAGATTTGCAGTAATGTAAATGACAACAATAAAAAGCAAACCAGAGATTACGCCGATTTTTAGAGTGGTTCGGTCAAATGACCTACTCCACTTGCGAGGCCCCTCTTCGATGAGGCTCCCACCTTCCACTAGCAAGTCTCTTGAAATGGAAGGGTAAACACCCCTCTTACAACCTTTTACAAGCAGCTCAACCTCTTACAAATTTTCAATAAGAAAGAAGGAGGAGAACTCTCTAGCAAATTGAAAACAAGACTTGCTAAGACTTTCTAAGACTTTTTTCTCAATCAAAATGCTTCTCAAAAGTTGTAACCTCAGTTGAGATTTGAGGGGTATTTATAGGCCTCAAGAGGATTCAAATTTTGGGTTTCAAAATTTGAATTCTTTTAGGGTTCTCGGTGCTGGAGGTTCCACCGCCCAGCCAGGCGGTGCCACCGCCCAGCACTCGGGTACTGGACGGTGCAACCGCCCAGCCAAGGAGGTGTCACCGCCCAGCACTCGGGTGCTGGGCGGTTCCACCGCCCAACTAGGCGGTGCCATCGCCTACAGTGTTTTCAGCCCAACTACAGTGTTTTCAGCCACTAGTTGGGCTTCAATCTTGGCTCTCTAGTTCGCTGGTTTAGCTTAATTTTTAGCCTAAACCAACTCTGACTTTGGGCCCAGTTGGCCCCTAACCAGGATATAGGATTATCTCTTAATCCTAATCCTAATTACAAGTGGACTACATAACCAAAACACATCCTAAGCAAATTTTCAACCGCGAACGTCGAGTATTGTTCCGGCGAGCTTTCCGACGAACTTCTTCCGACGGACTCCCTGCAAGCTCCCAATCTTTGTGATGACTTTTAACGAGTAGCCGAGCCTTCTCGGTGATCTCCGCGAGCCTCCGACGATTTCTTCGGCGAACTTCCGACACGTTCCCGATTTCTTCTCGGATGGTTCCGGCAGCATCTCCGATGATTCTTCGGTCTCTTAAACGTCCATCGAGCTCGACTCCGGTATCCTTGCTTTATGTTTTCTGGTTATCATAGTTAATCCTGCGCACTTAACTCAATAATATGGATTAGATCAATTAACCCACCAATTGATTATATCATCAAAATCCAAGATTCAACAATCTCCCCCTTTTTGATGATGACAATCAATTGATGACGGAGTTAAACATAACTCCCCCTATCTATATGCCATATTATGAGAAGATAAAAAACACTTGAATTCCATCCCATTGGATTCAAGCATAACCCGATAAGTTCTAATCGTAGAACTTTATCGTTATCCTCATTAAACAATAGTAAGTACGAAACTTCGATGAAAATCATAAGTTAAATGATACGGGACGAATTTTGCTACGACAGAAGATAAAGATTTTCAATATAAATTTCATGATATCAATCTTGTGATATTTTCAAGGATTTGCAAGTCATATAAGACATTCATATCACACAGAAGATAAAGATTTTCAATATAAATTTCATGATATCAATCTTGTGATATTTTCAAGGATTTGCAAGTCATATAAGACATTCATATCACACAAGTTTTTGTAATTCATATTAGTCATGTCATATAAGTCATCACTTCTCCCCCTTTGTCATCAACAAAAAGGAAAATGAGACTTGAAGCACAAATTTTGTCATACAACGATTTTATCATTGAAAATTAAGTATGCAAAAATATTTACGCAGAGTTCATTTTAGAGGAAAATTCAGCATGCATTCATATTATCTAATCTCTTCTTTCTATGAATAATAGAAATTGTAGATGTATAAGAGAGAGATTGGGATAAAAAATTCAAGTAGTAATTTCACGAAGTCAAGATCATAATTCGAATACAAACTCATTCAAATCGTCAAATTCATGAAAATCTCAACATTACTTTTTAATCATCACATAAGGCATTTAAAGAATTTTTGAAACATAGGAGAATGATGAATTTAAGCATACAATGTTTCAATCAAATTCAAGTCATGAATGCCAATACTTTCATATTTGTAAGTATCAATTCATGAATGCCAAGAGATATTATTTGTGATTCCAATTTTGCAAGATCAAGATTATGATTTAGATAAAACTTATTTAAATCAAATTGCTAACTTGAAATTCATAATCAAGTCATCAAAGTCGATTTCGAGATTTCACAACATGTCATATGGAATTTGAAGGAGAATGAGAGATGGAAAGAAGATGAAAAACTTTACGGAAAATCCAATCAAACAAGTTTATTGTTTAGGGACAATTTAACATACCTAATTCCCTTCTAATGAATTCAAATTGGTCTTCATTCAAGGCTTTTGTGAATATATCTGCTAATTGATGCTTTGTGTCAATGAATTCTAGAACAACATTATTGTTAAGGACATGATCGCGTATGAAATGATGCCTAACGTCGATGTGCTTAGTTCTAGAATGCTGAATTGGATTTTTAGTAAGGCATATGGCACTAGTATTATCGCATTTTATGGGAATATTTTCAAGGTGAATTCCATAGTCTTCTAATGTATTTTTCATCCAAATTACTTGTGCACAACATGCACTTGCAGCAATGTATTCGGCTTCCGCCGTAGATAGTGCAACTGAATTTTGTTTCTTGGAAGTCCAAGAAACAAGTGCATGTCCTAAAAATTGGCATGTTCCGGATGTACTTTTTCTATCTATCCTGCATCCGCCAAAATCGGCATCTGCATAAGCTATTAGATCAAATTTTTCAGATTTTGGATACCACAATCCTAAATTTGGAGTTCCTTTAAGATACCTAAATATTCTTTTAACACTCTTAAGATGAGATAATTTAGGATTAGATTGAAACCTAGCGCAAAGTCCTACACTAAACATAATATCCGGTCTAGTCGCAGTGAGGTAGAGTAGACTACCTATCATTCCCCTATATGTTTTTTGATCGAAACTTTCACCATTTTCATCCATATCTAACTTAGTCGTAGTACTCATAGGGGTGTTTATTGCTTTTGAATTATCCATGTTAAATCATTTTAACAATTCTAATGTATATTTCGATTGGTTAAGAAATATACCATCACTAAGTTGTTTGATTTGTAATCCCAAAAAGAAAGTTAATTCACCCATTAAACTCATTTCAAATTCAAGACTCATACATTTGGCAAATTATTCACATAGTGATTCATCCGAAGAGCCAAACACAATATCGTCAACATAAATTTGCACAATAAGAAAATTATTTTCAAAATGTTTAATAAACAATGTAGTATCAACCTTGCCTTTGGTAAAATTATTTAAAATAAGAAAGGAACTAAGCCTTTCATACCAAGCTCTAGGAGCTTGTTTTAAGCCATAGAGAGCTTTAGTCAATTTGAATACATGATTAGGAAGAAGAGAATTTTCAAATCCGGGAGGTTGTTCGACAAATACTTCTTCGGAAATAAAACCATTCAAGAAAGCACTTTTAACATCCATTTGAAATAGTTTAAAATTATTACTATTAGCATAGGCAAGGAGCATCCTTATGGCTTCTAATCGAGCCACGGGAGCGAAGGTTTCATCGTAATCGATACCTTCTTCTTGGTTGAAACCTTTGGCCACTAATCTAGCCTTGTTTCTAACCACGATACCATTTTCGTCTTGCTTGTTTCTAAAGACCCACTTAGTACCTATGACTAAGTGGTCACTTGGTCTAGGAACAAGCTTCCATACCTCATTCCTCTCAAATTGGTTCAATTCTTCTTGCATTGCAATGATCCAAAAATCATCTTTTAAGGCTTCGTCAATGCATTTAGGTTCAATTTGAGAAAGGAAAGCGGCGTTAGCACAGAAATTTTTGAAAGAAGAACGAGTTTGAACCCCTTTTGATGTATCTCCTATAATTTGCTCTTTTGGATGAGCATCTACATACTTCCATTCTTTTGGTAAAGAAATTTTGGAAGAAGATGCATTCAAAAGGCTATTTTGAGGAGAGGGTTCATTTAAATTCAAATTATCAAAACCAAGATCATCATCAAAATCATTTTTCTTTAAATCGGAAATTTCATTAAAAACTACATGAATAGACTCTTCAATTACTAAAGTTCTTTTATTAAAAACCCGAAAAGCTTTAGAAACGGAAGAGTAACCAAGAAAGATGCCTTCATCGGATTTAGCATCAAATTTTCCTAAAGCATCCCTTTCATTTAAAATAAAGCATTTACAACCAAAAACTTTAAAATAGGAGATGTTTGGTTTTTTGTTATTCCATAATTCATAGGGAGTTTTGGATAAGGATGGTCTTATTAGGACTCTATTCATGATGTAGCAAGCCGTATTTACGGCTTCGGCCCAAAAGTACTTAGGTAAACTATGTTCATTCAACATAGTTCTTGCCATTTCTTGTAGGTTTCTATTTTTCCTTTCAACTACTCCATTTTGTTGAGGATTTCTTGGAGTTGAGAAGTTGTGATTGTACCCATTACTTTCGCAAAAATTTTGAAAGTCACGGTTTTGGAATTCACCACCGTGATCACTCCGAATTGATGAAATCATGAAGCCTTTTTCATTTTGAGTGAGTTTACAAAATTTAGAGAAACACTTGAAGCAATCACTTTTGTGAGCTAAGAAATAGGTCCAAGTGTATCTAGAGTAGTCATCCACAATCACAAAGGCATATTTGCTTCCACCTAGACTTGTTGTATCAATTGGTCCAAATAAGTCCAAATGGATCAATTGTAATGGTCTAGTAGTGCTAATTTGATTTTTTGGTTTGAAGCTTGTTTTTATTTGTTTGCCTAGTTGACATGCATCGCATACTTTGTCCTTAATAAACTTTATATTTGGAATTCCTCGTACTAATTCTTGAGATGAGATCTTAGATATTGTTTTCATGCTTGCATGGCCTAATCTCCTATGCTAAAGCCAAGCATCATCATTTACGGCGGAGAAGCACATTTCATTACTTAGTTCATCAAGATTGATGGTATAGACATTATTTTGTTTTAAAGCAATCATAGTCATGTTATGATTTGGTTTTTCAATAATGCACATATTTGATTCAAATCTAACGATGTAACCTTTATCGCATAGTTGACTAATACTCAAGAGATTATGTTTCAATCCATCAACTAGTAAGACATCATCAATGGAAAAATTAAATTTGTTACCAATAGTTCCCTTGCCAATGATTTTGCCCTTGTTGTTGTCTCCGAAGGTAACGTACCCTTCTTCTTTGCTAGTGAGCATAGAGAAATGAGATGGATCTCCAGTCATATGTCTTGAGCATCCACTATCGAGATACCATCTCTTGCTCCTAGCTTGTGGGTTTGTCTACAAAAGAGGATGATTTTTAGGTACCCATTTGATTTTGGGTGCCTCAAAAATTGACCCACTAACTTTGTTATTTATGATTGAATTCTTTATAGTTCCTTTAGGAACCCATATTAATTTTTGTGAACTAATTTTCCTAAATGGGCATTTGTAGGCAATATGTCCGGATTTGCAACAAAAGTTGCATTTCACATAAGAGGAAACATGTAATGTAGGTCCTTTTACGAAAGTGGTGGGATTTTGATGTAATCCTTTTACAAATCCAATTCCATTTCTATTTGCGATGTGACCCTTGTTTGCAAGGATCATATCTAATCCTTTGCTACCAACCTTAAACTTGTTTAAGGTTTCCTTAAGAAGCATATTTTCATTTTTTATTGCTTCTAAGTGCTCACACTTAGAGCATGGAGGAGTTTGAAGACTATCAAACTTATCTTGTAGCAAAGCATGCTCTTTCTTTAAGATACTTAACTTCTTGCTAACAGTTCTACATTCATCAAATAATTCATGAAAAGCGATAGACAGTTCTTCAAAAGATAAATCTTCATTAAATAAATCACATACCTCTTCTCCTAACGCCATTAGCACGTAATGAGCAACTTGCTCAGTGTTGGACTCCTCTTCTTCGGATGCACTTGAATCATCCCACGTTGCCTTGAACGCCTTCTTCTTTGATGTCCTCTTTTTGGCTTGAGGACAATCGTTCTTGTAGTGTCCCGGTTTTTTGCATTCATAGCAAATCACTTGGTCTTTCTTTTGTTCAAATTTATTTTTTGTATTATTTTTAAATCTGTTCTTTCTTAAATATTTTTTAAACTTTTGAGTCAAAAGTGCAATGTCATTGTCACTGTCCTCATCACTTGATGTTCCTTTCAAGTGGTCTTCTTGTGATTTGAGTGCCATATCCTTCCTGTTCTTTGGAAGGGGGTTCTCGAGCTCGTCATGAGCTTGACATGTCATTTCGTAGGTCATTAGAGACCCAATGAGTTCTTCAAGAGGGAATGTTTTAAGGTCTTTGGCCTCTTGAATGGCCGTAACTTTTGGATCCCAACTTTTAGGGAGGGATCTTAAGATTTTAGTTACTAGTTCAAAGTTAGTAAAATCTTTACCAAGAGCTTTGAGTCCATTGATGACATCCGTAAACTGGGTGTACATGTCTCCGATGGACTCACTTGGTTTCATTCGGAAAAGTTCGTAAGAGTGCACAAGGATGTTGATTTTGGACTCTTTCACTCGGCTAGTGCCTTCATGAGTGACCTCAAGAGTTCTCCAAATATCAAAAGCCGAATCACACATTGAAACACGATTAAATTCGTTTTTGTCTAGTGCACAAAACAAGGCATTCATAGCCTTTGCATTTAAAGCAAAAACCTTCTTCTCCGATTCATTCTATTCGCTCATCGGAAGAGAAGATTTTTGAAATCCATTCTCGACAATAGACCAAAGCTCAAAGTCCATAGAAATGAGGAAGATTCTCATGCGAGTCTTCCAATATGTGTAATCCGACCCATTAAACAAAGGTGGTCGTGCAATAGAATGGCCCTCTTGCATGCCGGAGTAAGCCATCTCTCTTGGGTATTAAACCAAATATGAGAGATAACCTTGCTCTGATACCACTTGTTAGGATCGGAGTGGCACTAAGAGGGGGGGGGGGGGGTGAATTAGTGCAGCGGATTAAAACTTCGATTTTAATCAAAATCTTTCGTACGTTAAGAACGAAACTTGAGAAATTTAACTTGAAGGCGTATTCTTAAAGTTGCGCAGCAAGAGTAATACAAACTAAAGCAGTAAGAAGATTTGCAGTAATGTAAATGACAACAATAAAAAGCAAACCAGAGATTACGCCGATTTTTAGAGTGGTTCGGTCAAATGACCTACTCCACTTGCGAGGCCCCTCTTCGATGAGGCTCCCACCTTCCACTAGCAAGTCTCTTGAAATGGAAGGGTAAACACCCCTCTTACAACCTTTTACAAGCAGCTCAACCTATTACAAATTTTCAATAAGAAAGAAGGAGGAGAACTCTCTAGCAAATTGAAAACAAGACTTGCTAAGACTTTCTAAGACTTTTTTCTCAATCAAAATGCTTCTCAAAAGTTGTAACCTCAGTTGAGATTTGAGGGGTATTTATAGGCCTCAAGAGGATTCAAATTTTGGGTTTCAAAATTTGAATTCTTTTAGGGTTCTCGGTGCTGGAGGTTCCACCGCCCAGCCAGGCGGTGCCACCGCCCAGCACTCGGGTACTGGACGGTGCAACCGCCCAGCCAAGGAGGTGTCACCGCCCAGCACTCGGGTGCTGGGCGGTTCCACCGCCCAACTAGGCGGTGCCACCGCCTACAGTGTTTTCAGCCCAACTACAGTGTTTTCAGCCACTAGTTGGGCTTCAATCTTGGCTCTCTAGTTCGCTGGTTTAGCTTAATTTTTAGCCTAAACCAACTCTGACTTTGGGCCCAGTTGGCCCCTAACCAGGATATAGGATTATCTCTTAATCCTAATCCTAATTACAAGTGGACTACATAACCAAAACACATCCTAAGCAAATTTTCAACCGCGAACGTCGAGTATTGTTCCGGCGAGCTTTCCGACGAACTTCTTCCGACGGACTCCCTACAAGCTCCCAATCTTTGTGATGACTTTTAACGAGTAGCCGAGCCTTCTCGGTGATCTCCGCGAGCCTCCGACGATTTCTTCGGCGAACTTCCGACACGTTCCCGATTTCTTCTCGGATGGTTCCGGCAGCATCTCCGATGATTCTTCGGTCTCTTAAACGTCCATCGAGCTCGACTCCGGTATCCTTGCTTTATGTTTTCTGGTTATCGTAGTTAATCCTGCGCACTTAACTCAATAATATGGATTAGATCAATTAACCCACCAATTGATTATATCATCAAAATCCAAGATTCAACAAGGTCATTGTTTGTGTTGAATCTCGGATTTTGATGATGAAGTCAATTGTCATTTGTTATCTAATCTATGTGTTGAGATAGGTGTGCAGGATTAACTACGATGAAAATAAGACATGCAGCAGGAGTTGCGCCGGAGTCAAGACAATGATCACGTTGGGAGTTCGAGAGTTCGATGGAAGTTCGGACAGTCGCCGGAGGTTCTGCGGGAACAAATCCGAGAAGTCCATAAGCTTGCCAAAGAAGCTCGTCGGAACTCGCCAAGTGGATCGTCGCAAGTCCAGGAGTTTAACGGAAGTCCGCAAAAGAATCACCGAGGGTTCATCGGATGATCGATGGAAGTTCGCCGGAAACTCACCGGAAGAAGCGATTGATGCACCGGAGCAAGCTGCAGAAATTGTCTTAGGAATTATCGTAGTTAGCACAATGATTAAGTTGGAAATGGGAGGTGATCCCATTAACTTAATCTTGGGGCAATTGGGCCCCTAAAAAAACCCAAATTGGGCCGAATGGATCAACCCATTCGGACCCTGATTGCTGTTGGGAGGTGCAACTGCCCAAGCCAAGAGGTGGCACCGCCTGGGCTAAGTCTCCCAGCGAGACTGGGCGGTGCAACCGCCCCAGCCAGGAGGTGGCACCGGCTGGGCTCAGTCTCCAAGCGAGACTGGGCAGTGCAACCTCTCCTGACAGGAGGTGGCATCGCTTGAGCTCAGTCTTCGAGCTCTGCCAAGCGGTGCAATCGCCTTAGTCAGGAGGTGCAACCGCCTGAGCTCGGTCTTCGAGCTCTGGCAGAGGTGCAACCACCCCTGACAAGAGGTAGCACCGCCCAGAGGCTCAGTCTTCGAGCTCTGCTAGGCGGTGCAACCACCCCAGTCAGGAGGTGCAATCACCTGATCCCGAAATTCCGGGAATTGACAGTTTTGAGCTCCAAATTTGAACTGGGTTGGGGCCTATAAATACCCCACCCATTCAACACTGAAAGAACACAACTTACACTCGAAATCTTGATCTTTCTCTATGATTCTTAGAGCTCAAAATTGTTGTAAAGGCCAAAAGTTCTTCTCCCTCTGTTCTTCCAAGTTCTGAGTTGTAAAGAGAGGAGAGAAATTTCTGTAAGGGTTGTCTCCTAAGCCTGTCAAAAGGAGTGAAACTGTAAAAGGGTGGTTGGCCTTCGCCTATTGAAGGAAGGCCTCTAGTTGACGTCGGTGACCTCGTCGGTGGAGGAAGCCAAAAGTGGAGTAGGTCATGATTGACCGAACCACTCTAAATCTCGGTTTGCATTTACTTTGAGCATTTTATCTTTACTGCAAACCTCCTCAATAGCTTACTGCCTTCTGCGCTTTTACGAACGAGTTTCTAAGTTCAGAGCTTTCCGAATCTGCATTTAGACATAAATCGGCTTTATCATATGAACATCATATTTCAGTTTGCGCTTACATTCTGATTTCCATCATAACTGCAAACTGCCTTCTGCGCATTTACAAAACGTATTTCAAAGTTCAGTATTTTCAGAATCAGCATTTAGACGTAAACCGATTTTATCATATGAACGTCATATTTCAGTTTGCACTTACATTCTGATTTCCATCATAACTGCAAACTGCCTTCATAGATTTACTTTAACATCATCTCGCTTAATCTTAAGTTAAAGTAATCTTAGAATCGGCTTTTACACTAAAATCACTTTTATCAACGAATGAAGTTTTAATCATCGAAAGATTTTCGCTGCACTAATTCACCCCCCCCCCCCCCCCCCTCTTAGTGCTCTCGATCCTAACAATTGGTATCAGAGCGGGGTTAACTCTCAAACGGATTAAAACCCAAGAGAGATGGCTTACGTTGGAAACCAAGAGGGTCATTCTATTACACGTCCACCCATGTTCAATGGGATGGACTACACCTATTGGAAGACCCGAATGAGGATCTTTCTTATTTCTATGGATTTTGAACTTTAGAATCTTGTCGAAAATGGATTTTCGAAGTCTTCTCTTCCAATGATCGATTGGAATGACTTGGAGAAGAAGGCTTTCGCTCTTAATGCAAAGGCTATGAATGCCTTATTTTGTGCACTTGATAAAAACGAGTTTAATCATGTTTCGATTTGTGAAACCGCATTTGATATTTGGCACACACTCGAAGTGACTCATGAAGGCACAAGTAGAGTGAAAGAGTCAAAAATCAATCTTTTGTTACACTCTTTTGAACTTTTCCGGATGAAACCGAGTGAAATTATTGGCGACATCTTTACCTGTTTTACGGATATCGTCAACGGTCTAAAAGGACTCAGAAAAAGTTTTTCGGATTTTGAGCTCGTAAATAAGATTCTAAGATCCCTTCCTATGAGTTGGGATCCTAAAGTCACTACTATTCAAGAGGCGAAAGATCTAAACAACTTCCCTCTTGAAGAACTAATTGGGTCATTAATGACCTACGAGATGACTTGCAAAGCTCATGAAGAGCAAGAAGACATCCTTCCAAAGAACAGGAAGGATATGACACTTAGAACTTTAGAAGACCACTTGAAAGAAAACTCAAGTGACGAGGACTATGACGATGACTTGGCACTTCTAACAAGAAAATTTAAAAAATTCATTAAAAGAAACAAGTTTAAGAATGACACAAAAAATAAACTTGAACCCAAGAAGGACCAAGTTATTTGCTATAAGTGCAAAAAGCCATGACACTACAAGAGTGATTGTCCCCAAGTCAACAAGAGAACATCAAAGAAGAAGGCGCTCAAAGCAACATGGGATGATTCGAGCGCGTCCGAAGAAGGGGAGTCCAACACTGAGCAAGTTGCTCATTACGCCTTAATGGCCATCGGAGAGGAGGTAACGAATTTAATAGATGCAGATTTATCTTTCGATGAATTATTAAATGCTTTCCATGACTTATTTGATGAATGCAAAATTATTGGTAGAAAATACAAATTGCTAAAAAAAGAGCATGATAGTCTTATTTGTAATTTCGATAAGTTAAAAGCTGAATATCATGATAGTCTAGGCTCATGCATAAAATGTCAAGATCTAGAAACTCTCCAAAAGGAAAACTTGTTACTTAAGGACACCTTGAAGAAATTCGAGGTTGGTAGCAAGTCATTAAACATGATCCTTGCAAACAAGGGTCACGTTCCCAAAAGAAGTGGAATTGGATTTGTGAGAAGTCCTCACCAAAATCAATGCAACTTTTGTTGCAAACTTGGACATAAAACGCATTATTGTCCATTTAAGAAAATTAGTCCGAATAAATTAATTTGGGTTCCTAAAGGAACCATGATAAATTCTATGCAACATGATAAACAATGTAGATCTATTTTTGAGGCACCCAAAAGCAAATGGGTACCTAAAAATCATCCTTTCTTATAGAAACTCATACCATCGTAAGCTAGGAGCAAGAGATGGTACCTTGATAGTGGATGCTCAAGACATATGACTGGAGATCCATCTCAATTCTCTAAGCTCACTAGCATAGACGAAGGCTATGTCACCTTCGGAGACAACAACAATGGTAAAATCATTGGCAAAGGAACCATAGGTAACAAATCCAACTTCTTTATTGAAGATGTTTTGTTAATTGATGGTTTAAAACATAACCTCTTGAGCATTAGTCAATTATGTGATAAAGGATACATTATCAGATTCGAATCTAATGCTTGCATCATTGAAAAACCACACAAAAACATGTCTATGATTGCATTAAAACAAAATAACGTATACACTATTGACATCAATGATTTGTGTAATGAAATGTGTTTTTCGATTTTGAATGAGGATGCTTGGCTATGGCATAGAAGATTAGGTCATGCTAGCATGAAACTAATCACTCAAATATCATCTAAAGATCTTGTAAGAGGAATTCCTCATATCAAGTTCATCAAAGATAATGTATGTGATGCTTGCCAATTAGGTAAACAAATTAAGGGTAGTTTCAAATCTAAGAATCAAATAAGCACCTCTAGGCCCTTACAATTGATCCATATGGACTTGTTCGGACCAATCTCTACATCAAGCCTAGGAGGTAGCAAATACGCCTTCGTCATTGTGGATGACTATAGCAGATACACATGGACTTACTTCTTAAAACAAAAAAATGAATGCTTTAGATCTTTTACCAAATTTTGTAAACTTGTTCAAAACGAGAAGGGTTCTATGATTTCGTCAATTAGAAGTGATCATGGTGGAGAATTTCAAAACCATGATTTCCAAGAATTCTGTGAACTCAATGGATACAATCATAATTTCTCTACTCCAAGAAATCCTCAACAAAATGGAGTAGTAGAAAGAAAAAATCGAAATTTACAAGAAATGGCAAGAACCATGTTGAATGAACATAGCCTACCCAAATATTTTTGGGCCGAAGCTGTAAACACTGCATGCTATATTTTGAATAGAGTTCTAGTAAGACCCTTACTAACCAAAACTCCTTATGAGTTATGGAACAACAAAAAACCCAATGTTTCATATTTTAAAGTCTTTGGGTGTATGTGTTTTATCTTGAATGAAAAGGATAACTTAGAAAAATTTGATGCTAAATCCGATAAAGGAATCTTTCTTGGTTATTCTTCGGTTTCTAAAGCCTTTCGTATCTTCAATAAAAGAACTTTAATTATTGAAGAATCCATTCATGTTGTTTTCAATGAGATTTTCGAAATCAAGAAAAATGATTTTGATGATGATGTTAATTTTGATTCCTTAAACTTAAATGAAACCCCATCTCCAACTAGCAACTTGGATGCATCCACTTCCGAAACATCCTTACCCAAGGATTGGAAGTATGTAGATGCTCATCCTAAGGAGCTAATTTTAGGAGACACATCAAAGGGGGTTCAAACATGATCTTCTCTTAAAAATTTTTGTGCCAACACCGCTATTCTCTCCCAAATTGAACCCAAATGCGTTGACGAAGCCATGAAAGATGATTCATGGATTATCGCAATGCAAGATGAATTAAATCAATTTGAGAGAAATGAGGTGTGGAAGCTTGTTCCTAGGCCAAATGACCATTTAGTTATTGGTACTAAATGGGTCTTTAGAAACAAGCAAGATGAAAATGGTATTGTGGTTAGAAACAAGGCTAGATTAGTGGCCAAAGGTTTCAACCAAGAAGAAGGTATCGATCGAAGAAACCTTCGCTCCTATGGCTCGATTAGAAGCCATAAGGATGCTCCTTGCCTACGCTAGTAGTAATAATTTTAAGCTATTTCAAATGGATGTTAAAAGCGCTTTTCTTAATGGTTTTATTTCTGAAGAAGTCTATGTTGAACAACCTCCTGGATTTAAAAATAATAGCCTTCCTAATCATTTGTTTAGATTAACTAAAGCTCTCTATGGTTTAAAACAAGCTCCGAGGGCTTGGTACGAGAGACTTAGTTCTTTTCTTATTGAAAATAATTTCATAAAAGGCAAGGTTGATACTACATTATTCATCAAGAATTTTGAAAATAATTTTCTCATTGTTCAGATTTATGTTGATGATATTATCTTTGGTTCTACGAATGAATCTCTTTGTGAATCTTTTGCTAAAACTATGAGTCTTGAATTTGAAATGAGTTTAATGGGAGAGTTAACATTCTTCTTAGGTTTACAAATCAAACAACTAAGCAATGGCATCTTTATTAGTCAAACTAAATATGCTATGAATTTACTAAAAAAGTTTAATATGAATAACTCAAAAGCTATTAACACTCCTATGAGCACCTCCATTAAGTTAGAAATTGATGAAAGTGGAGAAAGCTTCGATCAAAAAACTTATAGGGGTATGATAGGAAGTTTACTTTACCTCACTGCAACTAGACCAGACATCATGTTCAGTGTAGGACTTTGTGCTAGATTTCAATCAAACCCTAAGATATCTCATCTCAAAGTAGTTAAAAAAATACTTAGATATCTTAATGGTACCACAAATCTAGGATTATGGTACCCAAAATCAGAGAATCTTGAGTTAATTGCTTATGCTGATGCAGACTTTGCTGGCTATAGAATAGATAGAAAAAGCACATCAGGAACATGTCATTTTTAGGACATGCCCTTGTTTCCTAGTCATCTAAGAAACAAAACTCGGTTGCACTATCAACAACCGAAGCTGAATATATTGCAGCAAGTGCATGCAGTGCACAAGTTGTATAGATGAAAAACACCTTAGAAGATTATAAAGTTCATCTTAAAAATATTCCCATTAAATGTGATAATACAAGTGCAATATGCTTAACAAAGAATCCTATTCAATACTCAAGAACAAAACATATTGATATTAGACATCACTTTATACGAGATCATGTTACTAATCATGATGTAATCATAGAGTTCATTGACACTAAACATCAACTAGCCGATATTTTTACGAAACCTCTAAGTGAAGAACAATTTGATTTCATAAGAAGATAGTTAGGAATGTTGATGTGTCCGAATACATAAACTAGTTAAAATTATCTTTCGGACTTTATTGAATGATCAAATCACTTGATTGTCATTACATAACATGTTGGAAATTATGTGTTGAATACAAAAATGTTTTGTCTTCATTTGAAAATCTGTAGCATAGTCTTGTCCGAATGCATGTAAGAGTTCATTTCATTTTCGGATTCACTTAACAATTTGAATACTAAAAATCGGATTTTCTCGTACACTCTTATGAAAAATATTTTTCTGAAATGAATTTGATGAAATGATTCCATCTTGAAATATGGATGATAGTATTTCTACTTACAAAAAGTTATTTCACATATCTTGACTCAAAGCAAACTCATAAATAGCATGAATCAAAGCGATCAACATATCATGTTTTCCTTTATGTGCTTGAACAATTAATTTCCTATCATTTACTATTGGAAATAACATGAATCAAGTAAAGGCATGAAATAATCATCGCACTTATGCTCAAAATTTACTTGTATTGCTCTCCTGGTATCACAACTACCATGCTTTTTGTTGATGACAAAGGGGGAGAAATATATGAATTGATGCTATAAACACTGATGCTATAATTATGCCATGCTTGCATCACCAAGAGATATATGAATAGATGCTATGATTTGCATTATGCCTTGTATTGTGTCAAGATATCAAACAGAAAACTTGCATCGTAATTTTACGAGTTGATATCTTACCATGTGATGAAATGCAATACTTGCTAAAATATTTGAAATGTGTACATCATGTAATGATATCAAAATCTTACTTCGCAGTTTTACATGTTGATATCTTACAATATGATGAATTGCTACTATTACCATCATTCAAACTTGTAATGTAAAATTTGAAAATGAATGTCAAGCCTTGACATCATCTTCAGAGAGATACATCATGAAAGGAATCATGATGGAAATATTGTTAAGTTCAAATGACTTTAACTTATCAATATGTCTCTTGAATTCTTAAGGTTTTGAATTCAAGAATGACTTATCTCAAGTTTGGCATATAGATAGGGGGAGTTAAGGTTAACTCCATTATCCATTGATTGTCATCATCAAAAAGGGGGAGATTGTTGAATCTCGGATTTTGATGATGAAGTCAATTGTCATTTGTTATCTAATCTATGTGTTGAGATAAGTGTGCAGGATTAACTACGATAAAAATAAGACATGCAGCAGGAGTTGCGCCGGAGTCAAGACAATGATCACGTTGGGAGTTCGAGAGTTCGATGGAAGTTCGGACAGTCGTCGGAGGTTCTGCGGGAACAAATCCGAGAAGTCCATAAGCTTGCCAAAGAAGCTTGTCGGAACTCGCCAAGTGGATCGTCGCAAGTCCAGGAGTTTACCGGAAGTCCGCAGGAGAATAACCGAGGGTTCATCGGATGATCGACGGAAGTTCACCGGAAACTCGTCGGAAGAAGCGATTGATGCACCGGAGCAAGCTGTAGAAATTGTCTTAGGAATTATCGTAGTTAGCACAATGATTAAGTTGGAAATGGGAGGTGATCCCTTTAACTTAATCTTGGGGCAATTGGGCCCCTAAAAAAACCCAAATTGGGCCGAATGGATAAACTCATTCGGACCCTGATTGTTGTTGGGAGGTGCAACCGCCCAAGACAAGAGGTGGCACCGCCTGGGCTAAGTCTCCCAGCGAGACTGGGCGGTGCAACCGCCCCAGCCAGGAGGTGGCACCGCCTGGGCTCAGTCTCCAAGCGAGACTGGGCGGTGCAACCTCTCCTGACAGGAGGTGGCACCGCTTGAGCTCAGTCTTCGAGCTCTGCCAAGCGGTGCAACCGCCTCAGTCAGGAGGTGTAACCGCCTGAGCTCGGTCTTCGAGCTCTGGCAGAGGTGCAACCGCCCCTGACAAGAGGTAGCACCGCCCAGAGGCTCAGTCTTCGAGCTCTGCCAAGCGGTGCAACCGCCCCAGTCAGGAGGTGCAACCACCTGATCCCGGAATTCCGGGAATTGACAGTTTTGAACTCCAAATTTGAACTGGGTTGGGGCCTATAAATACCCCACCCATTCAGCACTGAAAGAACACAACTTACACTCAGAATATTGATCTTTCTCTGTGATTCTTAGAGCTCAAAATTGTTGTAAAGGCCAAAAGTTCTTCTCCCTCTATTCTTCTAAGTTCTGAGTTGTAAAGAGAGGAGAGAAATTTCTGTAAGGGTTGTCTCCTAAGCCCGTCAAAAGGAGTGAAACTGTAAAAGGGTGGTTGGCCTTCGCCTATTGAAGGAAGGCCTCTAGTTGACGTCGGTGACCTCGTCGGTGGAGGAAGCCAAAAGTAGAGTAGGTCAAAATTGACCGAACCACTCTAAATCTCGGTTTGCATTTACTTTGAGCATTTTATCTTTACTACAAACCTCCTCAATAGCTTACTGCCTTCTGCGCTTTTACGAACGAGTTTATAAGTTCAGAGCTTTCCGAATCTGCGTTTAGACGTAAATTGGCTTTATCGTATGAACATCATATTTTAGTTTGCGCTTACATTCTGATTTCCATCATAACTACAAATTGCCTTCTGTGCATTTACAAAATGTATTTCAAAGTTTAGTATTTTCAGAATCAACATTTAGTCATAAACCGGTTTTATCGTATAAACATCGTATTTCAGTTTGCGCTTACATTCTGATTTCCATCATAACTGCAAACTGCCTTCATAGATTTACTTTAACATCATCTCGCTTAATCTTAAGTTAAAGTAATCTTAGAATCGGCTTTTACACCGAAATCACTTTTATCAACGGACGAAGTTTTAATCGTCGAAAGATTTCCGCTGCACTAATTCACCCCCCCCCCCTCTTAGTGCTCTTGATCCTAACAGTTTGGGCCTTTCACTTGGCCCAACACAGCTCAAACTTGGGCCCAATTGGCCCCGAATTGAGTTGGCCCAATTTTAACCCATTTATACCTAAAACATACTTTGATCTAAACAATTATTACAAAGCTAAATTAAATGTTGTTCGGCATGTCATTGGTTCATCCACGCCTCATCCGATTCTTCGGCGCATCGTCCTCTCTTGGGACCTATTGCCCAATCGACCAATTGACCTCCATAACTCTGATATCCTTAGTACAATTTTTGCTCTTCTTAGCCCGATGCCCAAACTCATGGCCCGAAACCTTCTGCTGATACGTCGACCGATCTTTTTGCTTGACGTCTAATATTCTGACATGTTCCACTCCGATCCAACATGATTCTTCCTGCTTCTCTCAATGATCAAAGATTCCTTTGTCACTCAAAACACAGATCAGATCACAAATACATCAATTGATTTCATCATCAAAATCAGAGATTAAACATACTCATCTTCACTTTCCTCAAAAGACTCATCAGAACCACTGCTATCTTTTGATGTTTGAGATTTCTTAGTCTATTATCTTTTTAAATGTTCATTATTAGAACTTTCTTCAAAACTATCATTATCATCTTCATTAGTGATGGTGCTATCCTTTTTGATAGCTTTTATAATAGGTTTACCAGTGGTAAATGAAATAGAATCCGAAACTTTTTATTTCTTTAATTGTGGCTTCTCATCTCTCCCATCAAAACTTTAATCAACTTTAGCCTTGTTCTGCGACATCTTATCAATTTGAATTTTAAAGGATTCGTCATGTGAGATAGTTTGTATAGACCCGTAAAAATTCAAATGATTATATTTTTTATGTCATAATGTTGATTCATTAGTAACAATAGCAAATAAGGGAAAATCCAAAAAAAATAAGGGAAACACTTTATTTTATGTCATCATCATAATTATTATCAATTTTATATTTTTATTATAAATCAAGTATTTTTTATAAAAAAAATAGTATAATATTCTTTTCTCATTAGTTACTCTATATTAAAGAGATTTTATTTTAAACAAAGAATAAACATCACATCATTAATTAATTTTTTATCAGATTAGGTGTTCATTCCTTTTTCTTCCATTTGAACCTTACTCCATTTCCCATCTACACTATTAATATGATTGAATCATCAAGTCTTTGAAATAAACTTTTGTCCCTTGTTATATGATTACTATATCCACTATCCAAAAACCAAATAGATCTAGAATATTCTTCATCAGATGCTATAAAGAGAATACTTATTCCCCTTTTTTATTATTATTTTTTTCATGATAATTTGTTTGATTTTTATTCTAATAATCTTTTTTAAGATGACCATATTTTTTATGGTAAAAGCAGTAATGAACATTTGGATTTTTATTTTTATACCAATAATTTGTTTCAATATGTCTAATTTTTTTATAACAAAAATATTTACAGTTTCTTTGTTACCTTTATTATAATTCTTCTGACCCTCATTTGATTGACCACGATGTCTATCATTTTGATCTCTCCCTTGAAATCATATTTTTGAAATTTTCATTTGGTCCTAATCCATCTTAATTTGAAGATCATGTTCTGGTCTCATTTGAAGAACTATTTATTTTTTATTTATGAAACAAAATAGAGGCCATTAATTTATCAATAGATAATGTATTTGTATCTTTAGCTTCTTCTATTCTACAGCGGTAGAAATCATATCAAATTTTGAAGATAAACTCCGTAAATCTTTTCTATGATAGTTTGATCTTTTATATTTTCATCATAAGATCTCATTTAGTTCACAATAGTAGAGATTTTTGAGAAAAAACCAATGATAGATTCAGAATCTTTTATTATAAAAGTTTCAAATTCGTATCGAAGAATCTGAAATATTAAAATTTTTACCTTGTTTATGACTTCAAACACACTTTTTAATATTTTTTAGGCTTCTATTGATATTGATGCCATCATGATTTGAAAAAAATATGAAATCATCTATTACTTGTTGTAGTATATAGACGGTGTTGGGAAATCTGGAGCGACATCACATGCGCAGTGGAAGAATAGAAAAATAAAATCATAGAATTCCGTTAGAAAAAGAATGTTTCATCATCGTATAAAAGTTGGTGTGCAAAAACCCACAAAACTGAAAAACTACATGTAAGAGATTTACCTAGGGAGATCGTATATCCCTGAAAACCTATAGATCTATAAAAGAGGATAAAGGAGGTCAAGTATACTCCTATATACTGGTGATCCATATGATAGGAGCTACGAAGATGCTCCTCAAATCGTTGTCCAAAACTCTTCCTCGCGCGCACCACACAATCAAGAAGGGGCTGTCCCTTCTTGCTGTCCACGTGCCCCAAATAGGGGCTACAGTATGAGGAGGAGAGGGAGAGAGGAGAATAGTAAGAGGTATCCAAAAAGAACCTCTAGCTTATGGGTCTTTGGTTTCCTCATATTTATAGAGGTCCCCTATCAACTTAACCCTAATGGATCCAACCATATTGGGTATTGGATCTCCATCCAACTACCCAAGCCTCTTAGATTAATGAGTCTCTACCCAATAATCTCTTATTAGTTCTTATTGGATCTCATTCATAGGATCCAATAATTCAGGGGCTTATTGAATATCCGATAAAATAGGGACTCCAGCGGGTATCTCATATCTAAATCTCTACTCGTCGTAATGCCTACCACTCCCTGCGAAGACCCTCTAGGTCCAATATCGAGCTGATCATGAATCATACCTGTTAGAGATTTGTCTAAGCAAGAACACATGAGATATTCCTCTCATGACACCGAGAGTGGATGATCCTTTATCGATACTTAATAACTCTTGTAAGGTTGGCTACCACTCCCGATGACTAATTGTCTTAGACTTGGAACCTCCAGACTTATAAGTCCAGTATCAAAGAGTGGAGTATTCATATAGGACATTCTTAGTGTCTTAAGTCTAAGGACCAGATACACCTATGGGTCGACGAAATCGTTGTCTAAAAATAAGGCATCATCAATCATCCAACATTCCATAAGCAGATCAATAAGTGAACTCATTCTCCAATGAGCACCTGCACTATATCCCTAGTGTCCCCACATGAGCAGTTATGAGACTAACTGCATCCATCATATGGACGGGTATACAATACACTGATCTGTCCTGTTATCTCGATGTCCCTCTCGAGTAACCTATGATCGGGATTATTTAGGATCTGTGTTTAAAGACGAATCGGTCTCATTAACGTGATCTCATCATGATCTTATTCTCATTCTATAAATCCATGGATATCATAATATATTCATGCAACAAGCAATATAAAGTGATAAAATATCAAATAATAATAAGCAAAAAGACTATGTGTCAAATTACACGTGTCATCACTCACGTGATTGGCTTGCAGGGCACCTATGACTAGTATAGGGCTCTTACATCTTTTTATATATTTTTATTCATCTAATTTCTTTAATCTTTAGTAATATTAGGATCTTATATATCATACTTAACAAAACCATTTTTATCATAATAATATAAAATTAATTATTATCACCTTTGAAGATAAGAAGAAATAGATTAGGAATGCTTACTGCAATGTCTATATTTTTTATTTTTCTTTAGATCTACTAGCCTTCTTCTTTTTCTAAATGGACGTACTTGTATTGATCTTTTTAGAACTAGGCTATGATACCATACTATTGTCTTTTTTACATACTATTGATCTGAGAGCACCTATTTGTATTAACTAAAAGATAAAGTATAAATATTTTTAAATAATAATTTTTTATCATATTGCAGTAAATCTTTCATCCTCATCTATTTATTTAAATCTAAAATTTTATTTTATTTTATATAACCTTAACTATAAAATAATAATCTTAACCATTTGAATTAATCCTGAAAGAAATGTTTGGTTCAGAATTTGAATTTTAAATTAGACAATACCAAACTGTTTTTGTTATAAAGGGAGCTACCAAAATAATACAATATTGATGATCCAAAACCCGTCTATCTACAAGCTGCCCTACACCACTGGTTGGTGTCGTTTTCTTCCTTTATATTGTGGATTCTCTTTTCCAAATCTTTTTATGATGTCATCAAGGAAAACTATTCTTGTACGGAAGGAGTATGAAACATGGATCATACATGTGCTAGGTGGGGACCCTATCAGTAAATTGCAAAAAAATTGCGGACAAGTTCCATCAAATTGGAAAGCTCAAGGCACTCATACGTTGAACACAAGAATTATGTTAGGACTCTAGCTAAGAGAGTATTAATTGAGAGGGACATTCATATAAAACCTACCTAAGCCGATCCCTATTAAAGAGGTGAAGAGGTCGGCTAGGGTTAGGAGGTTGTTTCTTATAGAAGAATTAGGAGTTGTAAATGAATAGGAGTTAGGAGTCATATTGGGAGTTGGTTAGAAGTAGGAGTCTTGAGTAGGAGTCCTATTAGGAGTTAGGGTTTAGAAGCCCTATAAATAGTCATGTATTCCTCCTCTTTTGATAAGCAATAGATGAATCTTTTCTGCAGCCTTTGAGCAGCAACTTGGAGGGAGGAACCCCTATAGAGTTCCAAGGAGGCCGATCCCCTAAAGAGATCAACCCCAAGTTTAGAATCTACAAGGGTTCTAATACTTGGTATCAAAGCAGCGTTCTTGGCATCTCGCTACCCTTCCACAGCCATCCATCAACCCTCCACAACTGCCCAAAGCAATTCCCACAATTGCTTAAAAGATCGTTGCCAAATTCCGTCGTCATCTCCACCATCGCGGATCATCCTTTGATCTCCCAATGAATTGTAACAGGTTCTGGTTTCCTACCTTACTCCTACTATAATTTAGTTATCCTTATTCAAAAATCTAAAAAAAAAATTATTCCAAAATTGCTGTATAAACTTTTCGCCGCAATGTTTTCATCTCTACGACGAAAGATACATAACAAAATTCCAACCGCATAGCACATATTGTTTAATCTTGCTACTACGTTTTTTCTATCCAAATCTCTATAAAATTTTTATGATAGCTTTGACACTGCTCATAGTGATGATTGATTTATTTGTATCATGCATAAAGTAAGGATGCAAATGTAAGGGTTTGAAATTGTGCATGTTTTAATTTGAAACTATAATGATGCACAAACATATTGAAATAAAATTGATACTTTACATTTATCATAATTTGAAAATTGATGAATTGCACCATTGTATTATTATTCCCCTCTTTTTGCCAATGATAAAGGGGGAGAAAGAATTGCTAGTATGCACATCTCAAAAGAGAAAGATTTGTAAGCTTGCATAATTCAAGAGAAGCCACGATTGCTAACTTGCTTATTTCAAGAAGCAAAAGCTGCTTTCTTGAATATCTCAAATATTGCTAGCTTACACTTTCTATAATGATGGAAAAATTTGCTAGCTTGTATGTTGTAAAACTTGCTATCTTACTACCATGCATAAAACTCACTAGCTTGCATGATGCAAAATTTGTTAGCTTGCTTCATATAAAACATTGCTATCTTGCTAGCTTGCTATCTTGCATTATTTTTCAAAAACTTGCTAGTTTGAATATTATAAAAGAAGCAAAAATTTCTATCTTTCACTTCTCAAAAAAGAAGAAATAAAATTACTACCTTACATGATGGTATATCTCAAACACTTAAAAGTTGCACTTCTCCTTTCTATTGATGACAAAGGGGGAGAATTATGATGATGTTATGTATAATTTTATTTTGCTACATATCTTGCTATCATAGTTAATCCTACACTTGTAAAACACACTTCGATATATACAATTAATACTAAGCATTAATCAAGTTGTCCGGCATGTCATTCATTGGTCCCTCGATGCTTCATCCGATTCTTCGGTGCATCATCCTCTTTTGCGGCCTATTGTCCAATCGGTCAGTTGACTCCGCAACTCCGATATCCTTGGCACAATATCCGCTCTTCTTGGCCCGATGCCTGAATCCACAGCCCGAAGCCTTCTGTCGATATGTCGACCGATCCACCGGTCCGACGTCCAATCTTTTGACATATTTTCCTCCGGCACAACATGATTCTTCCTGCTTTAATTATCTCATCTTGATCGAAGCATCCTATGTCACTCAAAATGTAGATTAAAATATAAACACTTATCGATTGGTTTCATCATCAAAATCCGAGATTCAACAATCTCCCACTTTTTTATGATGACAACCAATTGACGTCGTAGTTAACCTTAACTCCCAGAGTTTAAACAAACTCCCCCTATTAATATGCCATATTGATAGAAACTCTTAGATTCAAAAATCCAAGCAACATGTCATGATCAAATCATGCATGACATTAACATACTTCTCTCCCTTTGTCATCAACAAAAAGGAGAAGTCCAACTATTTATGTGTTTGGAATATAAGTTCAACTCATTGCATGAAAAACATAATATCAAGTTTTATCATCATATAATTTGAATCTAGAAAATTTCGCAAGTGATACATCATGCTTAGAACATTTAAGCTATCAAGTTTTATAACATACAAGCTAGGAAATTTAAAGATGTGCAAATTGACATATTTGCTTTTCTTTGCGATGTGCAAGATAGCATTTCTTTATAATGTTCAAGATAGCAAGTTCTACATCATGCTAGCTAGTAAATTAGAGATGTTCAAGAAAGCAACTCTTGCTTCTTGAAATATGCAAGTTGCAAGCTAGCAAATTTTTGCTTCCTTTGCAATGTTTGAGCTAGTAATTTTGCTTCCGTTGCAAAGTGTAAGTTAGCATGTTTTACATCTTGAGATAGGCAAGATAGCACTTTTGGTATGCACATTTATAGTATGCAAGCTATCAAATTTTACACAAAAAATTTAGCAAAATTTTACATCTTTTGAGATGTGCAAGATGGACTATTTTGCCTCTTTCTGAAATGTGTAACTTGGCAAACATTGCTTCTCTTGAGATTTGCAAGATAGCACTTCTTGCATCCTTTTTAAGATTAGCAAGCTAGCAAGTTTGCCTCTTTTAGAATTGTGCAAGCTAACAAATTTGCTTTCTAGCAAGTTTTGCTCCCCCTTTATCATTGTCAAAAAGAAAGGAAAACCCTTTACATCAATTTTCAAATTATGACAAAGGTAAGTATCAATCTTATTTATGCATTATTATATTTTTAAATTAAAATATGCATATTTTCAAAAACCTTATATTTCATTTTTAATGCACAATACCGAATAAATCAATCATCATTATAAGCATATCATACATATTAAGCATTTATCAACATTTTGATCATGATGCCAAACATTCATCATTTAAAGCATTCATGATATACATCATATGCATCACATATATCATCACAATAAAAAGCATAAGTATTACATGCATTATTCCAAATCATAAATATCTCAAATCATGATGGTATTAATTTGTCAAATTGCATCCTACCATGCATGATCATAACTTTTCCCTCTTTTATCATTGTCAACAGGAAAGAATAAGGGAAGAACAAAATAGTGTAAAATATTTCAATCATTTCAAGGCATACAAGCCATAAATACAACGACATCATGTCATGAAAGATAAGACATCTTGAATTACAAAAGACATGATTCATTTTATCAAATCTCTTCTTTTTATAAATAGCAAAAATTGTAGGTGTACAAAGAAGTGATCTTGAAAAAAAATCTCAAGTAATAAATTCAAGAAATCAAGATTAAGATTTGAATACAAACTCATTCAAATTCAAATCATCAAATCAAAATTATTTTCAAGAGATTCATAAAAAGATGATCAAATAGATTCATCAAAGTCAATAAGATAGAAAAAAAAAATTTAAGAAAAATACTTTTCTCTTTTTAATCATTTCAATTCATGTGATTTACTTCATTCAAGTATGCCTTTTTTTTATTTATGCCAAATAAAAACATGCATCAACATTTAGAATCGAAAAATAAATTTCGTCATAAATTTGGTTTGTATTTCTTTTGAGTATTTTACTTTAACTGCAAACTACCTTCTTATTACTTGCTATACTCTTCCATACACTTTTAATTTAAGTATATTTATGAAATAGGTTTTATCGTACGAAACATTTTCAAACCGACATGATTTTACCGCTGCACTAATTCAACCCCCCTCTCTTAGTGCCGACCCATTCCTAACAATTACAATAATATTTTCTTTTCTTTTTTGCTCTCAGTCATGTGTTTTTTAACCAGGGATGAGAGTGGTATTATAGGCCTCAAGTGGATTCAAACTTGGAGCCTAAAAAGTGTTGAATCTCGAATTTTGATGATGAAATCAATTGATGAGTTTGTGATCTAATCTACATTTTGAGGGATGCAAGATTAGCTTCGATCAAGGAGATACAAATTGATTAAAGAAGGAAGAATCATATTGGGCCAGAGTGAACATATCAAAAGATTGGACGTTGGGCCGGAGGATTGGTCAACATGTCGGCAGAAGGCTTGTGTTGTGAATTCGGCCATCGGACCGAAGGATCGGACATTGCACTAAGGAGATTGGAAGTTGTGGGAGTCAACATGCCAATTGGGCAATATGCCGAAGGATAGGATGATACGCCGAAGGATCGGACAAGTGCCGGATGAACTAATGATATGCTGGACAAAGGATTCATGCTTTGTAATTATTTGTCTAAGATCAAAGTAGTTTATGGGGCAAATTGAGTTAGTTTTTGGTATAATTATATTAACTCAATTAGGGGCCAATTGAGCCTTAATTGGGATTGATTTGGGCTCTTTAGGAGGCTCATTCAGTGACCCAAAAGTTGGGTCAGGTGGTGGCACTATTAAAACAAGCCGTGGAACCGCTTGTGAGTTAAAAAAACTCAAAAAACTCGATTTCCAAGGTTGTCAGGTGGTGGTACTACTCAGACATAGTCTTCTAGATGGTGGACCACCAAACTGGGCGGTGGTACTACCTAATGTCAGGCTGTAGGTGATGGTACCGCCTGAACCTCGAAATCTCAGGGATTTAAATTTTGGGCTCCAAATTTGAATCCATTTGGGGCCTATAAGTACCCCACTCTTGTTAGGATCGAGAGCACTAAGAGGGCGGGGGTGAATTAGTGCAGCGGAAATCTTTCAGCGATTAAAAACGAAAGCTGCATTTGTTCAATAAAAGCGATTTCGATGTAAAAGTCGATCTTAAGATTAAGCGCAGTTTACGCAGTTTGCGTCTAAACGCAATTTGCGTCTAAACGCAGTTTTACGTCTAAACTCAGTTTACGTCTAAACGCAGTTTGCATCTAAACACAGTTTGCGCCTAAACGCAATTTGCGTCTAAACTTAGTTTACGTCTAAACGCAGTTTTAGAAAGATCTGAACTTAGAAACTCGTTCGTAAAAGCTAAGAAGACGGTTTGCAGTTATAAATGGAATCAGAACGTAAACGTAAACTGCAATGTAATGATCGTACGAAAACACCGATTTACGTCTGAATGCAGATTCGGAAAAATCAGAACTTCGAGACTTCGTAAAAGCGCAGAGGGCGGTAGCTATGTAGGAGGTTTGTAGTAATGATAAAGTGCTCAAAGTAAAAGCAAACCAGAGATTTAGAGTGGTTCGGTCAGTCTTGACCTACTCCACTTTTGGCTTCCTCCACCGACGAGGTCACCGACGTCAACTAGAGGCCTTCCTTCAATAGGCAAAGGCCAACTACCCTTTCACAGTTTCACTCCTTTTGACGGGATCAGGAGACAACCCTTACAGAACCTTTCTCTCCTCTCTTTACAACTCAAGACTTTGAAGAACAGAAGGAGGAGAACTTAAAGGCTTTTCAACAATTTTGATCTCAAGAATCACAGAGAAGATCAAGATTTCGGTGTAGGTCTCTTGCTCTTTCTGTGCTGAATGGGTGGGGTATTTATAGGCCCCAACCCAGTTCAAATTTGGAGCTCAAAACGATCAAATCCCGGAATTCCGGGATCAGGCGGTTGCACCTCCTGACTGGGGCGGTTGCACCGCCTGGCAGAGCTCGAAGACTGAGCCTCTAGGCGGTGCCACCTCTATCAGGGGCGGTTGCACCTCTCTGCCAGAGCTCGAAGACCGAGCTCAAGCGGTTGCACCACCTGACTGGAGAGGTTGCACCGCCTGGCAGAGCTCAAAACTTGAGCTCTGGCGGTGCTACCTCCTGACAGAGGAGGTTGCACCGCCCAGTCTCGCTCGGAGACTGAGCTCGGGGCGGTGCCACCTCTTGGCTGTAGCGGTTGCACCTCCCAGTCTCACTGGGAGACATAGCCTGGGCGGTGCTACCTCTCTGCCTGGGCGGTTGCACCTCCCACAGAAACCTGGGTCCGAATGGGTTGAACCATTCGACCCAATTTGAGTTCTTCAGGGGCCCAATTGCCCCAGGATTAAGCTAATGGGATCACCTCCCATTTCTAACTTAATCAAAGTGCTAACTACGATTATTTCCTAAGACATATTCTGCAGCTTGCTTCGGTGCGTCACTCGCTTCTTCCGGCGAGTTTCCGGCGAACTTCCGTCGATCATCCGATGAACCCTCGGTGATGCTCCTGTGGACTTCCGGCAAACTCCTGGACTGCGACGATCCACTTGGCAAGTTCCGACGAGCTCCTTTGGTAAGCTTCTGGACTTCTCGGATTTGTTCCCGCAGAACCTCCGACGACTGTCCGAACTTCCGTCGAGCTCTCAAACTTCCAACGTGATCATTGTCATGACTCTGGCGCAACTCCTACTGCATGTCTTACTTTCATCGTAGTCAATCCTGCACACTCAAAACAAAAACTTCGATCGAGACAATTAATCCTAAGCAATTAACCAAGTTGTCCGGCATGTCATTGGTCCCTCAACGCTTCGTCCGATTCTTCGGCGCATCGTCCTTTCCTGCAGCCTATTGCCCAATCGGCCAGTTGACTCCACAACTCCGATATCTTTGGCACAATACCCGCTCTTCGTGGCCCGATGCCCGAGTCCACAGCCCGAAGCCTTCTGTCGATACGTCGACCGATCCATCGGCCCGACGTCCAATCTTCTGACATGTTCCTCCGGCACAACATGATGTTCTTGCTTTAATTGTCTCATCCTGATCGAAGCACCCTGCGTCACTCAAAATGCAGATTAAATCATAAACATATATCAAGTAGTTTCATCATCAAAATACGAGATTCAACAATCTCCCCCTTTTTGATGATGACAACTACTTGATGACGGAGTTAAACTTAACTCCCGGAGTTTAAACAAACTCCCCCTATCAATATGCCATATTGATAGAACCTTGAATTCAAACTAAATTCAAGTCATTGCAATATTCATCATGAATACTTGCAACACGTCAACATGAACATATGCATAAACTTATGCATCACATGTCATGTCATCAACATACTTTCATCAACATACTTCTCCCCCTTTGTCATCAACAAAAAGAAGAAGTATCACTATCAATCGTTTGTGATATAGATTCAACTCATTGCATGAAAAACATAGTATCAAGTTTTATCATCATGCAATCTTAGAGCTAGAAGATTTAGCAAGTGTTACATCATGCTTAGAACATTCATGCTATCAAGTTTTAGATATGCAAGTTTTATATCATATAAGATAGCACTTTTGGTAATGTTCAAGATAGCAAGTTCTACATCATGCAAGCTAGCAAATTAGAGATGTTCAAAAAGGCAACTCTTGCTTCTTGAAAATTTTGTTCACTTTGCTAGATGCGCGCAAGTTAGCATTTTTGCCTCTTGAGATAGGCAAGATAGCACATTTGCTTCTTTTGAGATAGCAACTTTTGCTTCTCTTAAGACCAACAAGCTAGCAATTTTTACGATATACAAGTTTCACAATATATAAGCTAGCGAAAATTTCGAAAGCAAATGCAAGATAGCTTTCTTGTGTAATCTCATGATTCTTGCTTCCTATTGCAATGTGCAAATTGCAAGTTTTGCTTCTTGAGATATTCAAGATAGTGATGTTCAAGAAGATAATTTTTCTTTTTGAAATAAGCAAGTTAGCATTCTTTGCTACTTAAGATAGACAAGCTAGCAATCAAGTTTTTGCATCTTCTTGACTTGTACAAGCTAGCTATCTCCCCCTTTGTCATTGTAAAAAAGAAAGAGAGAATACAGTTTTGTAGTTCTTTTTTCCTTTTACACAATTTCAAAATCATGACAAAGGATGAATAATCAAGTTATGAATGTCAAGACAATTTTTTATCATGAATATTTTATCATTGCATGCATCATTATCATAAGTTGAAGTATTACATGCATGATATCATATCACCATTCATAATTACATTAATGTTTCAATATAACAATTTCTTCTCAAAATGTGTAACTTGGCACTCAAATCATGATTTACATCATATGCAATACATCACATCATAATTAGAAAGCACAAGTATTGCATGCATAATTGCACATCATAAATGTTTCATATCATGATGGTATCAATTTTGTCAAATTATATCCTACCATGCATGATCAAAACTTCTCCCTATTTTATCATTGAAAACAAGAAGAAAGTAGGGGGAAGAGCATAAAAGTGTTAAATATTTCAATCATTTCAAGGCATTTACATCATAGATCAAGTCATGATTTGTGATTCATCATAAAGCAAGTTAGTTTTCAATCATCACATAAGGCATTTAAGGAATTTTTGAAACATAGGAGAATGATTAATTTAAGCATACAATGTTTCAATCCAATTCAAGTCATGAATATCAATGCTTTCATATTGTGAGTATCAATTCATGAATACCACAAGATATTATTTGTGACATCAATTTTGCAAGATCAAGATTATGATTTAGATAAAACTTATTTAAATCAAATCATTAACTTGAAATTCATAATCAAGTCATTAAAATTAATTTCGAGATTCATAAAATATCATGAAATCATTAATCTCGATCAGATGGGAAAAGCATTTTTTTAAGAGATTCTTTTTCATCTAAGCATGCCTTAGTCTTTATATGCCAAATTAAGATAAGCATGAAAGTTCAAGACATAAGGCAAAGAAATCTTGTATTATGAAATATATGATATCAAGGCTCATGATTCATTCGAAAAGATATAGTACAAAGAGCAACTTGAAACATTCTTATCAAGATCACATTTTAAAATATTCCAAGTTTCAAGATATCAATATGACACTTCATTGAATTGCATTTCATTTGAAGAACTCCTTTTTGATAAATGTAGGGAACATAATGAACGATCTTGATTTATAAAGAACTTCATGTTATAATTATCAAGATCATGATTATGATTATTCTCTTTAGCAAAGAATCACAAAAGCACTTTATTTTTGCATAAGAAATCTCATTGTATTATGATTTATAAATTCTTTTTCTGCACATGAATCATAGGAGATATTAATGTGAAACAAATCTTTGCAAGCAAAAACACTATCATTCATATTTCAAGATGGAATTTATAAGCAGGAATCATTTCATCAAATCCATTTTAGAAAAATATTTTTCATAAGTGTATGAGAAAATCTGATTGTTAGGATACCAATTGTTAAGTAAATCCGAAAATGAAATTAACACTTTCATATATTCAGACATGATTTTTGCTATAGATCTTGAAATTAAATCAAGAAGATCAAACAAGCTCATGATCATGGATAACTTAAAATCTCATGCATAAAATTGTTAATAACCATTTAATATTACATCTTTATGCATTACTTTAAATCAAACGTGATTTCATTCAACAATGTTAATCAAACATGATACACATTATTACTTCTTAACCATGATCAAAATCATTTTGTTTGTTTATCATGCAATATTATCATTTTCGAAATTATCAACATGATCATAATTTTTGTATTTTTATTTTTAAATATGTAATTTTCAAGAAAATTAATTCTAAACTAAAAAAGAAAATATATCATGAAAGTATCAAGTAATTTTAAAATAAACCAAAGGCATTTTAATTACCTCAATGTCGTAGGCTGGTAAGGCGTAGTTTGCCGCCTCGCTTTTGTTGACTTTCTCGTCTTCAAAGGAGCTCGATTCATCCCAATTTTTATTCTTCTTCTTGCGTTTAAAGCAAGTAGTTCCATTTTTTTTTCTTTTTAATTTTTGTTTCATTTGTAGTTTAAGTTCACCATCACTTGAGCTTATGCTCGAGTGGTCTTCAAATGTTCTATGTCCCAAATCCTTCCTGTTCTTTGGAAGGTTGATTTGTTCATCATTGTCCTCATCACTTGAGTCGTCGCTCAAGTGGCATTCATTTGTCCAGAGTTCCAAATCCTTCCTGTTCTTTGGAAGGTGATTGTGTTCAACATGTTCATCATGTGCATTGTGCACCATTTCATATGTCATCAATGAACCAATTAGTTCTTCAAGTGGTAAGTTGTTTAGATTTTTAGCTTCTTGTATTGCAGTTACTTTTGAATCCCACTTTTTAGAAAGAGAACGCAAAATTTTGTTTACGAGTTCAAAATCCGAAAAACATTTTCCAAGAGCTCTTAAACTATTGACGACATCCGTGAAACGGGTGTACATGTCGCCTATAGTCTCGCTTGGTTGCATTTGTAAAAGCTCGAAATCATGCAATAAAAAGTTAACTTTCGAGTCTTTGACTCTACTAGTTCCCTCGTGCGTGATTTCAAGTGTTCGCCAAATGTCAAAAGCCGTTTCGCACGTGGAAATCCGATTGAACTCATTTTTGTCCAAAGCGCAAAATAAGGCATTCATAGCCTTTGCGTTTAAAGAAAAATACTTCTTTTCCAAATCCGACCATTCGTTCATCCATTTAGAGGGAAGTTGAAAACTATTTTCAATGATATTCCATAAATCTAAATTCGTAGAAATCAAGAAAACTCTCATTCAAGTTTTCCAATAAGTGTAGTTCAATCCGTTAAACAACGGTGGACGAAAGACCGAAAAGCCCTCTTGAAAGCCATGAAGAGCCATTTCTCTCGGGTGTAAAGTGCTCAAAGTAAAAGCTATGTAGGAGGTTTGCAGTAATGATAAAATGCTCAAAGTAAAAACAAACCAGAGATTTAGAGTGGTTCGGTCAGTCTTGACCTACTCCACTTTTGGCTTCCTCCATCGACGAGGTCACCGACGTCAACTAGAGGCCTTCCTTCAATAGGCAAAGGCCAACTGCCCTTTTACAGTTTCACTCCTTTTGACGGGATCAGGAGACAACCCTTACAGAACCTTTCTCTCCTCTCTTTACAACTCAAGACTTTGAAGAACAGAAGGAGGAGAACTTAAAGGCTTTTCAACAATTTTGAGCTCAAGAATCATAGAGAAGATCAAGATTTCGGTGTAGGTCTCTTGCTCTTTCTATGCTGAATGGGTGGGGTATTTATAGGCCCCAACCCAGTTCAAATTTGGAGCTCAAAACGATCAAATCCTGGAATTCCGGGATCAGGCGGTTGCACCGCCTGGCAGAGCTCGAAGACTAAGCCTCTGGGCGGTGCCACCTCTATCAGGGGCGGTTGCACCTCTCTGCCAGAGCTCGAAGACCGAGCTCAGGCGGTTGCACCGCCTGACTGGAGAGGTTGCACCGCTTGGTAGAGCTCGAAACTTGAGCTCTAGCGGTGCTACCTCCTAACAGAGGAGGTTGCACCGCCCAGTCTCGCTCGGAGACTAAGCCCGGGGCGGTGCCACCTCTTGGCTGGAGCGGTTGCACCTTCCAGTCTCGCTGGGAGACATAGCCTGGGCGGTGCTACCTCCCTGCCTGGGCGGTTGCACCTCCCACAGCAACCTGGGTCCGAATGGGTTGAACCATTCGACCCAATTTGAGTTCTTCAGGGGCCCAATTGCCCCAGGATTAAGCTAATGGGATCACCTCCCATTTCTAACTTAATCAAAGTGCTAACTACGATTATTTCCTAAGACATATTCTACAGCTTGCTTCGGTGCGTCACTCGCTTCTTCCGGCGAGTTTCCGGCGAACTTCCGTCGATCATCCGATGAACCCTCGGTGATGCTCCTACGGACTTCCGGCAAACTCCTGGACTGCGACGATCCGCTTGGCAAGTTCCGACTAGCTCCTTTGGCAAGCTTCTGGACTTCTCGGATTTGTTCCCGCAGAACCTCCGACGACTGTCCGAACTTTCGTCGAGCTCTCGAACTTCCAACGTGATCATTGTCATGACTCCGGCGCAACTCCTGCTGCATGTCTTACTTTCATCGTAGTCAATCCTGCACACTCAAAACAAAAACTTCGATCGAGACAATTAATCCTAAGCAATTAACCAAGTTGTCCGGCATGTCATTGGTCCCTCGACGCTTCGTCCGATTCTTCGGCGCATCGTCCTTTCCTGCAGCCTATTGCCCAATCGGCCAGTTGACTCCGCAACTCCGATATCCTTGGCACAATACTCGCTCTTCTTGGCTCGATGCCCGAGTCCACAGCCCGAAGCCTTTTGTCGATACGTCGACCGATCCACCGGCCCGACGTCCAATCTTCTGACATGTTCCTCCGGCACAACATGATGTTCTTGCTTTAATTGTCTCATCCTGATCGAAGCACCCTACGTCACTCAAAACGCAGATTAAATCATAAACATATATCAAGTAGTTTCATCATCAAAATACGAGATTCAACAACTCTTTCCTGCTTGGTAAAGCAAGAAAGTGGTTAAAAATGGAAAAAGAATCCTTGAGTAAAAATTGTAATCTCTCTTGAAGAGTAGAGTCCCTTCTTCCAAGTATTTAGAAAGTTCTTCTAAAGGGAGAAGAGAGGTCTAGGTTTAAAAGACCAGGTGTAAAGGTTCTCTCTTGAGCCTATCAAAAGGATAATAGAGTTGTAAGAGGGAGGTTGATCTTCGCCTATTAAAGGAAGATTGTTAGTGGATGACGGTGGCCTCGACGGAAGAGGAATTAGTAGAGTCGATATAGGTCATGACTACCGAACCACTATAACTCGATTTGCATTTACTTCATGCAATTTACATTTACTGTAAACTGTCCTTCTTTACTTGTTTTACATCTACTACACTCTTCCTTATGCTTTCAAATAAATATCTTTCGAAATAGGTTTAATTGCAATGAGATTTTGAACCAACGTAATTTTTACCATTGCACTAATTCCCCCCACCCCACCCCCCCCCTTCTTAGTGCTGACTCATTCCTAATAGTTGGTATTAGAGCCACGTATTTTCTCATTTGGTTTAACACCCAAGAGAAATGGCTCTTTTCGACTTTCAAGATGGTCACTATCTTATTCATCCTCCCATGTTCAATGGGACGGACTATACATATTGGAAAACTCGAATGAGAGTTTTCTTGCTTTCTTGGATTTAAATTTATGGAATGTTATTGAAAATGGATTTCAAAGATCTTCTCTTCCAATGAATGATTGGAATGAGTTAGAGAAAAAGACTTTTTCTTTAAATGCTAGGGCTATGAATGCCTTATTTTGCACCTTAGACAAAATTGAATTCAATCGGACTTCTACTTGCGAAACGACTTTCGATATTTGGCACTCTCGAAATCACACACGAAGGCACTAGTAGAGTTAAAGACTTTAAAATTAATTTTTTGATGTATGATTTCTAGTTATTTCTTATGAAACCAAGCGAAACCATTGTTGACATGTACACCCATTTTATGTATGTCGTCAATGGTTTAAAAGCTCTTAGCAAATGCTTTTCTAATTTTGAACTCATTAACAAGATCTTAAGATCTCTTTCTAAAATTTGGGAATTGAAAGTAATGATAATACAAGATATAAAGGATTTAAATAAATTTCCACTTGAAGAACTTATCGGGTCCTTGATGACCTATGAAATGACTCATGATGCACTTGATGAACATGAAAATCACCTTCCAAAGAACATGAAGGATTTGGCATTTAGAACAAATGAAGACCACTCGAGCAAAAGCTCAAGTGATGATTGACTTTGAACTCTTATCATTAAAGCTTAAGAAATTCTTAAAATAAGAATTAAAGAATAAAAATAAACTTAAAAAGAAGAAGTTACCAGAAAGGAAGAAAATACTAAAAGTGGATTGGGACGGATCAAGTTCATCTGAAGATGAAGAACAAACCAACAAAAGCAAAGTGGCAAACTATGCCTTAACAGCTTTCGACGACGAAGCAACCAAAATCCCCTTAATTTATTTCAAAATTACATGATGCTTTTCATAAGTTATTTTTAATTCAGTTATATATATTTTTTTCTTAAAAATTACATGTTTAATGATGTAATAAAAATATTAAAAAATTAAGATCATGCTAGTAATTTTAAAAATGATAATGACAATTACATGTTTTATGATAAAGGAATAAAATGTTAGATTTAAATATAATAATTAATTTTATGTATGTTTTTAAGAAGAAATAATGTGTATCTAAATTGATGATTTTCGATTTTGATTGAAAATACTTTATGAAATCATGTTTGATAGTACGATGCTTAATAAGTTTATATTTTGAAATTATGCATGATGATTTTTGTGATTCATAGCTTATTGATCTTTGTCGTAATGAAAGTTACTTTTTCGGTTTTAAACAAGATGGATAGTTTTTATATGAAAAACTTGAGCATATTTATATGAAATCAATCACATAAAATGAAACACATAAAAAGGAAAATGTATTATCATTAGAATTAAAATAATAAATCAAATCTCTTATTTAAAGAAGCCTTATGTTTAATGTGTTATATTTTTTGTCATGATGATTTTGATGATAAGATTTGTTTTTCAATTTTAAACGACGATGCATGTTTTGATTTGGCATAAATGAAAAAGACATGCTTTTATGAAATAAATCACATGAATTGAAACAACTAAAAAGAGAAAAGTATTTTTCTTGAAAAAAAAATTTTCTCTATCTTATCGATTTTTTACTAAGAGATTGATAATGTTGTTTATGTCATTTTGAATCTCTTGAAAATAATTTTGATGATTTGATGATTTAAATTTGAATGAGCTTTATCATAATTTTTTGAGATTTATAACTTGAGATTTCTTATGCGTAAATCAAGATATTATATCATTTGATCTCCTATGTTTCTTTTTACCATTTATAAAAAGAAGAGATTTATTAAAATAATCATATCTTGTGGCATGATTTGATATTAATATCTTTCATAACATGATTTTCATATGACACCTTTGTATTTTTGTGATGACTTGAACATTTACATCATTATGTTCTTCCGTTCTTTCTTGTTTACAATGACAAAAGTGGGAAAAAAAATAGCTAGCATCTCAAGAGAATTAAATTTGCTAGCTTGAATGATAAACTTAGACATGTTAGAGCTCCCAAATGCATAAACTCTTCTTATACATTTTTCGGATTATGATCTTAGACTTGATCTCTCATTTTTTATGATTGAAAGAATAATTGGAATATTGATGTAATTATGAATGATGATTTGGTATTATACATGCAATACTTCAACTTATGTTAATGATGCATGCAATGATGAAATATTCATAATGAAAAATTGTTTTGACATTCATGACTTCATTTTTCATCTTTGTTATTTCTCCTTGTCATGATTTGAAGATCGTAGTAAAGGAAAATGAATTACACTATTGTATTGTTATTCCCCTCTTTTTGCTAATGACAAAGGGGGAGAAATAATTGCTAGAGTGCACATCACGAAAAGAGTTAAACTTGCTAGCTTGCTCATCTCAAAAGATAAGCAAGAAGTGCTATCTTGTAAATCTCAAGAGAAGCAATGTTTGCTAAGTTACACATTTCAAAAAGATACAAAAATAGTTTATTTTACACATCTCAAAAGATGTAAAATTTTGCTAACTTTTATATATGTAAAATTGCTAGCTTGCATACTCTAAAATGATATAAATTTGCTAGCTTGCATATTCTAAAATATTATAAAATTCACTAGCTTGCATGATATAGAACTTGCTATCTTGAATATCACCAAGAAGTGTTATCTTGCCTATCTCAAGAAGCAAAACATACTAACTTGCACATCTAGCAAAATTTACAAACTTGCAAAACTTAAAATTTTTGCTAGCTTGTATGTTACAAAACTTGCATATTTCAAAAACTTGCTAGCTTGCATGATGATAAATATAATTATTTAAAATTATGTCTAAAAACTTGCTAGTTGTACTTCTCTTTTTTATTGATGACAAAGGGGGAGAAGGTATGATAATGATCATGGGATAATGTACTTGGATATTTTGATTATGCATGATTCTATGATGCATGCAATGATGTGATAAATTGTCTTTATGCCTTGATCACTATCATAGTTAATCCTATGTACTTAAAGCCTACTTTGATCTAGACAATTATTACTAAGCTAATCAAATATTGTCCGGCATGTCATTGGTTCATCGTTGCCTCGTTTGATTTTTTGGTGCATTTGTTGAATCTCGGATTTTGATGATGACGTCAATTGTCATTTGTTATCTAATCCATATGTTGAGATAAGTGTGCAGGATTAACTACGATGAAAGTAAGACATGTAGTAGAAGTTACGCCGGAGTCAAGACTATGATCATGTTGGGGGTTCGAGAGTTCGATGGAAGTCCAGACGGTCGTCGGAGGTTCTGCGAGAACAAATCCGAGAAGTCCAGGAGCTTGCCAAAGAAGCTCGTTGGAACTCACCAAGTGGATCGTCGCAAGTCCAGGAGTTTGCCGAAAGTCCGCCGGAGCATTGCCGAAGGTTCGTCGGATGTTCACTGGAAGTTCGCCGAAAGCTCGCCGGAAGAAGCGATTGACGCACCGGAGCAAGTTGCAGTAAATGCCTTAAGAAATTCGTAGTTAGCACGATGATTAAGTTAGAAATGGGAGGTGATTCCATTAACTTAATCTTGGGGCAATTGGGCCCTTGAAAGACCCGAATTGGGCCGAATGGATCAACCCATTCGGACCCAGATTACTTGGCCAGAGGTGGCACCGCCCAAGGCTCAATCTCCGAGCTCTGGCTGGGCAGTGCAACCGCCTCTGACAGAGGTGCAACCGCCTGAGCTCGGTCTCCGAGCTCTGGCAGGAGGTGCAACCGCCCTTGACAGGAGGTGGCACCGCCCAGAGGCTCAGTTTTTTAGCTCTACCAGGCGATGCAATCGCCCCAGTCAGGCGGTGCAACCGCTAGACCCCGAAATTCCGGGAATTGACAGTTTTGAGCTTGGAATTCAAACTAGGTTGGGGCCTATAAATACCCCACCCTTTCAGCAATGACAGAGTAACCAAAAACCACCGAAATCCTGATCTTACTTTGTGTTTTTGAGAGCTCAAAAAGTGTTGTATGAGTTAAAAGTTCTCCTTCCTCTTTTCTTCCAAGTTTTGATCTGTCAAGAGAGGAAAGAAAATTCTGTAAGGGTTGTCTCCTAAGCCCATCAAAAGGAGTGAAACTGTAAAAGGGTGGTTGGCCTTCGTCTATTGAAGGAAGGCTTCTAGTGGACGTCGGTGACCTCATCGGTGGAGGAAGCCAGAAGTGGATATAGGTCAAGATTGACCGAACCACTCTAAATCTCGGTTTGCATTTACTTTGAGCATATTATCTGTACTGCAAACCTCCTCAATAGCTTACTGTCTTCTGCACATTTACGATCGTGTTTCAAGTTCAGTATTTTCCGAATCGACGTTTAAACGTAAATCAATTTTATCGTACGAACATCATATTTCAGTTTACGCTTACATTCTAATTTCCATCACAACTGCAAACTTCCTTCATAGACTTGCTTTAACTGCATCTTACTTGATTACAAGTTAAAGTGATTTACGAATCGGATTTTCTATCGAAATCGCTCTTATCGTACAAATATGATTTTAATCGTCAAAAGTTTTCCGCTGCACTAATTCACCCCCCCCTCTTAGTGCTCTTGATCCTAACAATTGGTATCAGAGTGGGGTTAACTTTCAAACGGATTAAAACCCAAGAGAGATGGCATACGCCGGAAACCAACAGGGCCATTCTATTACACGTCCACCCATGTTTAATGGGACGGACTACACCTATTGGAAGACCCGAATGAGGATCTTCCTTATTTCAATGGATTTTAAACTTTGGAATCTTGTCGAAAATAGATTTTCGAAGTCTTCTCTTCCAATGATCGATTGGAATGAATTGGAGAAGAAGACTTTCGCTCTTAATGCAAAGGCTATGAATGCCTTATTTTGTGCGCTTGATAAAAATGAGTTTAATCGTATTTCGGTTTGTGAAACTGTATTTGATATTTGGCATACACTCGAAGTGACTCACGAAGGCACAAGTAGAGTGAAAGAGTCAAAAATCAATCTTTTGATACATTCTTTTGAACTTTTCCGAATAAAACCAAGCGAGACTATTGGTGACATGTACACCCATTTCACGGATGTCGTCAATGGTCTAAAAGGACTCGGCAAAAGTTTTTCGGATTTTGAGCTAGTAAATAAGATTCTAAGATCCCTTCCTAAGAGTTGGGACCCTAAAGTCATTGCTATTCAAGAGGCTAAAGATTTAAACAACTTCCCTCTTGAAGAACTAATTGGGTCATTAATGACCTATGAAATGACATGCAAGGCTCATGAAGAGCAAGAAGACATCCTTCCAAAGAATAGGAAGGATATGGCACTTCGAACTTTAGATAACCACTTGAGAGAAAACTCAAGTGATGAGGACTGTGACGATGACTTGGCACTTCTAATAAGGATATTCAAAAAATTCATTAAGAGAAACAAGTTTAAAAATGACACAAAAAATAAACTTGAACCCAAAAAGGATCAAGTTATTTGCTACGAGTGCAAAAAGTCGGGACACTACAAAAGTGATTATCCCCAAGCCAAGAAGAGAACATCAAAGAAGAAGGCACTCAAAGCAACATGGGATGACTCGAGCGCGTTCGAAGAAGAGGAGTCCAACACCGAGCAAGTTGCTCATTACACCTTAATAGCCATCGGAGAGGAGGTAACAAATTTAATTGATACAGATTTATCATTTGATGAGTTATTAAATGCCTTCCATGACTTATTTGATGAATGTAAGATTAATAGTAGAAAATATAAATTGCTAAAAAATGAGCATGATAGTCTTGTAATTTCGATAAGTTAAAAATTGAATATCATGATAGTTTAGGTTCTTGTATAAAATGCCATGATCTAGAAACTATCCAAAAGGAAAACTTGCTACTTAAGGACACCTTGAAGAAATTCGAGATTGGTAGCAAGTTTTTGAACATGATCCTTACAAACAAGGGTCACGTTCCCAAAAGAAGTAGAATCGGATTTGTGAGAAATCCTCACCAAAATCCAACCACCGTCATAAAAGGCCCCATCTTACATGTTCAACACCAAAGCAAATGTAACTTTTGTTGCAACCATGGACACAAAACGCATTATTGTCCATTCATGAAACTTAGTCCGAACAAATTAATTTGGGTTCCTAAAGGAACCATGATAAACTCTATGCAACATGATAAATGATGTAGATCAGTTTTTGAGGCACCCAAAAGTAAATGGGTACCTAAAAATTATCCTATCTTATAGAGATGTAATCCATCCCAAGCTGGGAGCATGAAATAATATCCTGCTCTTTGGATACTCGATATTCATAACTCGAGATCCAAAAAGAAGAAATAGAACATGAAAGAAATAGAACCCAGTTGGAACAATCCATAATCGTGATGCAACCGTTATTGTATTAGATCCAAAACAAAGGTTCTTTCTTGACCAAACTAGAAGTATGGAACTCCATGATATGGAAAGACAGAATATAGAATCTAAAAGGATAATGGAAGTTGTTCGTCTTTGAATCGAGTTGGACCTGAAAAAAAAGAATAAAAATATAAAAATGAAAAATAGAGTAAAGGTTTTATTTTTTTCGATAGATCGTGGGACACCTTTTTCTTTTCATTCGAAATATTATGTTATGGGCAATTAAGCAACCTATTACTGTACTGAGTCCAATGAGTTAAAATAAATAAAAGGTAAATAGTATCAGGCCGTTCGTTCCAAAAAGGATTAGATCCTATTGAAATAGAAACGCGATGCTCCCTAGCCTAAATAACAAAAAGAGGATTAGAAAATTAAAATTACAAGAGCAATGCAGATACAATCCTATCTGATCCCTCAAAATTAGAAACCCATGATTCTCCCTTCACATATCATCTGGATTTCTGAACCCATCAAATTGACTTGTTCGAATCCAACTATATCATAAACTTACGTCTTGTAAGCAAAGTTTGTCATGGACTTGCAAAGCTTACCAACTTGGATAATCTGTCATAAACATGCGTACGACATTTGAAGTAGAGTATGCGCATCACTAGATCTATCTTAATCGTGCAAAATTTCTCATCTTAAAATGAAAATTCTTACGTAATTACGTAAGTAAAGTTAACTGCTCCAAATAAAAAATTCTTCTCAAGTCAAAAACATTCAAATCAGATCACACAGTAGTCAAAACGAGTGCTCACCGCCTGTAGGTGGTGGCACCACCCCAGCTGGAGGTAGAACCTCCGGCTATCACTTATTGCAAGCGGTTGCACCGCCCCAGCCAGCGGTGCAACCGCCCGCAATCCTGCCCCCTTTTAAACCAAGCTAGGGCCGGCGGTGGAACCAACCCCAACTCACTCCCTTCCCCTCTTTACTCTTCCAAAGCTTCTCCACCTCCATTTCTCCCCTCTTAGCATCCCAAATACTCCTCATTTCGAAGCAAAAGATCAACAATCTCTCCTTCTCTTGAAGATCTCACGTAAGGTATTCTCTAATAAACCTCTAAATTCTGTTTTTGATTCATTTACTCTTGCTCATTACTATCATCTTAAATAATAGTAGTTATGGGCTCTAGAAGATCCTCAAGGGATAAAGGGAAGAGGAGATTAGTGGAAGACTTTGATCTTACCCTTTTCGATTCAATATATCATGCTGAAAAATTTTCCTCTTTCGAATTTAGAAGTGTCAATAAGGGAAAACATGTAGATTTAGATGAACTAAGAGACTTAGAGACACTCCAATGGTTTGCAAACCTAGATCTACTCCCTATTTTATAAATTAGTGAACTCATCTATCCAAGACTTGAAGCCTTAGGAACAGTTTTCGGTAATCCCAACCTAGTGATAGTTCCTAAAAGCTGTGAACATCTACTACCACTAAATACTAAAGTACTTCATCATATCCTAACTAGCATCATTCTCCTTAAACAATATCATCATGATGAAGTAAGTCAAATAGAATTAGGAACCATGTATTGGATCATGAAAGGACATAACATCTGTTTTGGATACCTTATACAACAAAACATGATAGAACTATCTAAGAGAGACATGATGCTTCCATATGGTGGTATAATCACTAGAATACTTAAAGCCTACGATATTCCAATACCACCTGATGAAGAAGTGATGAAAGTAGATAGGTTTAGCATAATAAACAAAAATCTACTTCACCGATTGAGACGTGTTTATAGAAACGGTAATTGGGTTAGAATGCCTAGAAGAACCGATCCCCCTCAACCAGAACCAGAACCCGAAACACCAATCTTTAGGGCTACTCAATCTCCTCTGATCTATCCCTTTGAGGAAACACATCCATTTGGGCAAGCTCCTACATCATCTATCGAAGACATTGGAATTCGGATGGACCGATTTGAACAAAGACAAGATCGGCTTGAACTTCGACAAGATCAAATCCTATCTAAACTGCAGCAAATTCATCGACAATTTGACTCTTTATTTAGGCACTTTAATTTTCCACCTCCTGAATAAGCTTATATATATGGACACAATAACCTCTTGTTATAACAATTACGTTGTTGTAAACTCTTTATATTACTCACCTTGATCACAATGCCTTGATGACTACTGATCACTGATATGGTTACCTAATGTATTAATTAGAATATGCTCAATCGCGTTACTCATTGTCGCATTTCATGTTAAAATTAAATGTTTCTATAATGCCTACTTTGAAAACATCATGTCTTGGTAAATATGATATGAGAAAGTAACATAGTCATGAAATTGATAAGACATTACCATAATGTTAAATATTACCATGATATTGATGTATTGCCATGATGTTGATGTGTCTGAATGCATAAACTTGTTAAAAAAAAATTTCGGACTTTATTGATTGAATGATCAAATCACTTAATTGTCATTACATGCCTAAAATCATATGCTGAAAATTAATGCAAAAATTTCCATAACAATGAGCATGTCTTCATGATTATAGTCTTGTCCGATTGCATGAAAGTGTTAAATTAACATTTCAGTTCCAATCGGATTTCATGAATACATTATTCTCTTTTGGACTTAATAAACATATGTCACTTATAGTTTGATTCACATCATTGATTTTTGATAAATAGAATCATCTAACAAATGCATATCTTTTAGATTTATCATGTGAAAAATACTCTCCTTGAGAAATAGATTTGATGATTCCTTCTTATAAAAGGAAGATATTTTTATGTGCAAGGATTTGATTCACATAAATATCCTGATCCTTGTAAAGTATGCCTTAATATCCTATCGATTTGAACTACATAATTGGCTTTCCTCCTTCGTGCAAAAAGATAATAACAAATGAAAAGGAAGAAGTTTTCACTTCATGTCATGTTCTTCTTGAGATGTTTGTATCCTATCACTCTATGTAGATAAATGACATGAACCTACTTATGGCATCGCACGTATATTTAAACGTTGTTTATATCGTTCTCCTTTTTGTTAATAACAAAGGGAGAGAAATATATGAATTGATGCTATAAATGTCATATTATTTTGAAAGAAGCAGATATATATGTATTGATGCTATGCCGTGCTTGCATCATCGAAAATATATGAATTAATGATAACTATGATTGTCATATTAGCAATATGCCATGTTTGCATCAGGTTAAGATATCAAGAACTTGTATCGTAGTCCTACGTATTGATATCTTACCATGTAATGAAATGCTATGATTGCTAAAATACTTGAAATATGTGCATCGTGTTAAGATATCAAAATCTTACTTCAAAATTTTACATGTTGATATCTTACCCTATGATGAATTGCTATCATTACCATAATTCACATTTGAAATTTGAAAATGGATGTCGAGTCTTGACATTATACATCATTTTCAGAGAGATACATCATGATGGGAATCATGATGGGAGTATTGATAAGGTTAAATGATTTTAACTTATCAATATATCTCTTGAATTCAAAGGCTTTGAATTCAAGAATGACTTATCTCAATTATGGCACATAGATAGGGGGAGTTAAGGTTAACTCCGTTATCAATTGATTATCATCATCAAAAAGGGGGAGATTATTGAATCTCGAATTTTGATGATGACATCAATTGTCATTTGTTATCTAATCCATATGTTGAGATAAGTGTGCAGGATTAACTACGATGAAAGTAAGACATGCAGCAGAAGTTGCACCGGAGTCAAGACTATGATCACATTGGGGGTTCAAGAGTTCGACGGAAGTCCGGACGGTCGTCGGAGGTTCTAGGAGAACAAATCCGAGAAGTCCAGGAGCTTTCCAAAGAAGCTTGTTGGAAGTCGCCAAGTGGATCATCGCAAGTCCAGGAGTTTGCCAGAAGTCCGTCGGAGCATCGCCGAAGGTTCATCGGATGTTTGCCGGAAGTTCGCCGGAAGTTCGCCGGAAGAGGCGATTGACGCACTGGAGCAAGTTGTAGTAAATGCCTTAAGAAATTTGTAGTTAGCACGATGATTAAGTTAGAAATGGGAGGTGATCCCATTAACTTAATCTTGGGGCAATTGGGCCCTTGAAAGACCCAAATTGGGCCGAATGGATCAGCCCATTCGGACCCAGATTACTTGGCCAGAGGTGGTACCACCTGGGTCGGCGGTGGCACCGCCCAGGGCTCAGTCTCCGAGCTCTGGCTAGGCGGTGCAACCGCCTTTGACCGAGGTGCAATCGCTTGAGCTCGGTCTTCGAGCTTTGGCTGGGCGGTGCAACCGCCCCAGTCAAGCGGTGGCACCGCCTGAGCTCGGTCTCCGAGCTCTGGCAGGAGGTGCAACCGCCCCCTGACAAGAGGTGGCACCGCCCAAAGGCTTAGTCTTCGAGCTCTGCCAGGCGGTGCAACCGCCAGACCCCGGAATTTCGGGAATTGATAGTTTTGAGCTCGGAATTCAAACTGGGTTGGGGCCTATAAATACCCCACCCTTTTAGCAATGATAGAGTAACCAGAAGCCACCGAAATCCTGATCTTACTCTATGTTTTTTAGAGCTCAAAAAGTGTTGTATGAGTTAAAAGTTCTCCTTCCTATTTTCTTCCAAGTTTTGATCTGTTAAGAGAGGAAAGAAAATTCTATAAGGGTTGTCTCCTAAGTCCGTCAAAAGGAGTGAAACTGTAAAAGGGTGGTTGGCCTTTGCCTATTGAAGGAAGGCCTCTAGTGGACGTCGGTGACCTCATCGGTGGAGGAAGCCAGAAGTGGATGTAGGTCAAGATTGATCGAACCACTCTAAATCTCGATTTGCATTTACTTTGAGCATATTATCTTTACTGCAAACCTCCTCAATAGTTTACTGCCTTCTGCGCATTTACGATCGTGTTTCAAGTTCAATATTTTCTGAATCGGCATTTAGACGTAAATCAGTTTTATCGTACGAACATCATATTTTAGTTTACGCTTATATTCTAATTTCCATCATAACTGCAAACTGCCTTCATAGACTTGCTTTAACTGCATCTTACTTGATTACATGTTAAAGTGATTTACGAATCGGATTTTCTATCGAAATCGCTCTTATCGTACGAATGCGATTTTAATCGTCGAAAGTTTTCCACTGCACTAATTCACCCCCCCCCTCTTAGTGCTCTTGATCCTAACAGCATTATCCTCTCTTGCAGCCTATTACCCAATCGGCCAATTGACCTCTGCAACTCCGATTTCCTTAGCATAATTTTTGCTCTTCTTGGCCCAATGCCCGAATCAATGGCCCGAGGACTTTTGTCAATACGTTAACCGATCCTTCGGCTCGTCACCTAATCTTCTGACATATTTTTCTCCGGCCCAACATGATTCTTCCTACTTTAATTGTCTCTCCTTAATCAAAGCTTCCTACATCATTCAAAATGCAGATCAAATTATAAACACTCTCAATTAGTTTTATCATCAAAATCCGAGATTCAATAGGTAATACCACCAGACTGAGCAATGGTACTGCCTAGTATTAGAGTGTCAAGCAGTGGTACCACATAATAATGGTAGTGGTACCGTCAGTACCTCAGAAATCCAAGAAGAGATACTTTTAGGCTCCAAGTTTCAATCAATTTGGGCCTATAAATACCCCTCTCATCCCTACTTAGATATACAAGAACTGAAAATAAAAACAAGGGAAAATTCTGTTGTAATCTTGTGAGAGTTCTCTTCTTCTAGTCTAAGTGTTAATTTTTGTTTAAGGTAGGAGTAAGTGGGGGTGTCAATGTTCTCTCCTGAGCCTATCAAAAAGAGAATAGAGTGTTAGGAACGAGTCGGCACCAAGACAGGGGATAAATTAATGCAGCGGATAGAAATGTCAGTTTAAAAATCTTTATATGATAAAACCGATATCGGAAGATAGCTTGAAAGTATGTTTGTTCATAAGGGTAGTGAAAGCCAAGTAAGAAGGAAGTGAAATAATTGCAAAGTAAGTAAATGACAATAATAGAAATGTAAACCAGATTTTATAGTGGTTCGGTCGTCGTGACCTACATCCACTCCTGATTTCTTTTCCATCGAGGCCACTGGTATCTACTAACAGTCTTCCTTCAATAGGCGAAGACCAACCACCTTCTTACACCCCTCTTCTCCTTTTCACAGATTCAGGAGTCAAGCTTTTACAAGCACTCACTCCTCTCTATATAGAATTCTAAACTTAGAACTTAGAGGAGGGAATCTCTCAAGTGATTGCTATAGTATTTTCCCACTTTTAAGCTCTCTGTGCTTATATGTGTTAACCAGGGATGAGAGGGAAATTTATAAACCTCAAGTGGATTCAGACTTGGAGCCTAAAAATGTATCATCTGGGGTTTCTTGGGTCCTGACGATACCACCGCTTGTGTTGGGCAATACCACCGCCTGCAGCACTAACACTGGGTAGTACCACCACCCAATCTATTGGTACCACCGCCTGACAGCCTCTTAGAGATTGTGTTTGGGCGGTACCATCGCCCAGACCAGTGGTACCATTGCCTAACACTGTCTTAGAGACTGTGCCGTGACGATTCCACCTATTGGATCATTATTTGAGCCTTTCACTTGGCCCAACACAGCCCAAACTTCGACTCAATTGGACCCTAATTGAGTTGGCCCAATTCCAACCTAATTATATACTAACTATAAAATTTAAGGCATATAATAAGCTAAATAAGTCGGGTAGGTCTAGGTTTCTTCTAATGAGCTTTCGGTGATCTTCCGGCGAACTTTCGACGATCTCTCGGCAATATTCCAGTGGACTCTCGATAGGCTCCTAGACTTCATAATGATCTTCTTGGTGAGTTCCGATGAGCTTCTCTAGCAAGCTCTTGGACTTCTCGGTCAATTCTGATAAAACTTCCAATGAATGTCCAGACTTCGGATAAACTGCCAACGAAATCTTATTCTTGACCCTAGGACTTCATTTTGCTTTATGCCTTGATCTCTAATTAGTTAATCCTGCACACTTAAAACCTACTTCGATTTAAACAATTATTACAAGGCTTAAATTAAATATTATCCTACATGTCATTGGTTCATCAACGCTTCGTCCGATTCTTTGATGCATCATTCTCTCTTACGGCCTATTGCCCAATCGGCCAATTGACCTCTATAACTTCGATTTCCTAGGTGCAATTTTCGCTCTTTTTGGCCCGATGCCCGAACCTATGGCCTGAAGACTTCTGCCGATACATCGACCGATCCTTCGACTCGACATCTAATCTTCTGACATGTTCCATTCCGGCCCAACATGATTCTTCCTGTCTTAATTGTCTCTCCCTGATCAAAGCTTCCTACGTCACTCAAATGCATATTAAATAAATACTATCAATTGGTTTCATCATCAATTGGTCTTTTGGTATCATAATTTAATGCTTGAGGTGATAAATGCTTAAAATTTCAATGTCTTCGCATCATGTATGTTATACCCAAATTGATATATTATAAATGCTTTAGTATCATCTATGATATGACTAAAGTGATGTTGATTTATTTTTGGTATCACGCATGAAGTGAGGATGAAATGTAAAGTTTCAAAAATGTACATGTTTTAAAGATGCACAACATATTGAAATTTTGATGTAATATATTGCATTTAATCACCATGATAAAAACTGTTTAACTTGAATTCAAAGGTTGTGATTACTTTTGAATTCAAGTTTGCTTTATCTCAATATGACAACATATAAATAGGGAGAGTTAAGGTTAACTCCGTCATCAATTGGTTGTCATCATCAAAAAGGGGGAGATTGTTGAATTTCATATTTTGATGATGAAATCAATTGATAAATTATTGATCTAATCTAGATGTTGAGATAAGTGTTACAGGTTTAACTATGATAATGAATAAGGCATAAAGCAGATGTTGGGCCAAAGTCAAAGATTAAACGTTATGATGAAGAATCGGATGATGTATCGGAAGCTCGCCGAGAGTTCATCGGGAGTTCGTTGAGAGTTCATCGTGAGCTCACCGAGAGTTCATCGGGAGTTCGCCAAGAGTTTGTTGGGAGTTCGCCAAAAGTGTGGTGAAAGTTCATCAGAAGTTTGTCGGGACTTCGTCGGAAGAATGATTGACATACAGGATAAAGATTGCTTAGTTAATACCTTAATTATCGTAGTTAGAACCTAGATTGAGTTAGGATTATGAGGTAATCTCACTAACTCATTTAGGGGTCAACTATACCTAAGACAAGGTTGATTAGACTGGATGGAAGGCCCACTCGGTCACTTGGAGCCTTGTTAGGCGATGACACTGCCTAGGGTGGGTGGTGGAACCGCTTGAGGCTCAACCTCTCAAGTGGTCTGGGCAATGGTATTACTGACAGTTAATGCTACTAGGTGGTGGTACTGCCAAAGCCCAATCTCCAAGGCTTTGTCAGGCGGTAGTACCGCCAGACTAGGTGGTGGTACTGCCTAGTGTCAAAGTGTTAAGCGATGGTATCACCCAATAATGGCAGTGGTACCGTCAGTACCTCAAAAATCCAAAAAAAGATACCTTTAGGCTCCAAGTTTGAATCCATTTGGGGCCTATAAATACCCCTCTCATCCTTGCTCAAATATACAAGAACTAAAAATAAAAACAAGAAAAACATCTATTGTAATCTTGTGAGAGTTTTCCTCCTTTAGTCTAAGTGTTAATTTCTGTTTAATAGAGAAATAAGTGTAGTTGGTCTTCGCTTATTGAAGGAAGACTATTAATGAACGCCGGTGACCTAGACGGAGGAGAAATCAGAAGTGGATGTAGGTCACAACGACTGAACCATTATAAATCCAATATGTTTTTTCCTTACTGCTTTCTTTCATTACTTATCTGTACTTTACGCTTTACATTTGCTCTAAGTCATTACTTTCTGATATGGGCTTTGACGAGATAATTTTGTCGAACGAAATTTTCCAAATTGACGTAATTTTTATCGTTGTACTAATTCACCCCCCTCTCTTAGTGTCGTGTTGATGCTAACATTTGTCCTTTCTCTTATGCTATTTGTTGGTGTCCTTTTAGTAATCCCAATTTATATAGATATTGAACAATTATCAAACATAATTAAATGTTATTAATGTTAGATCATAATGATTCTAATAAGAAAATCAAATCAGGATTCATGAACCAAAAATCAAATGCTCATATAATTAATTTGAATAAAGTAATCAATTTTTTTGAGATACAAATCTCAATATGTTGTACATATATATATTTATGTGAAGAAAAAACATGCAAAATTTGAATAATAAAAGTAGCCACTCACATCAATAAAAAATTATGATATTTTTTAATTATAAATTAATTTCGAATTGAATTTATAAATATTTTTCTCTTAGATGAATTCTTAAAAAAAGCTCTCTTTCTAGATTTTTCAATGAGGTGCCTTTTAACATATTTCTCAAGTGGCGTTCTCATCTCATCTTTTCATAATCCTCTGAATACCCTAACATGGCAAAACAGTTGCTCCCCCTTTTTGGTGTATTAATACATAGAGTGAATCGGTTCGTGGAATTTAGAGTCATTCAACTTCTTATTTTTAGTATTTTTGAATATATTTATAATATTTTTAAAATATTATAAGCGTATTCAAAAGCGCTATACTTATATGAAAGTCCCTATTTGTTTGTTCTTATTTTTAAGCCAATAAAGATATATATATATATATTTATAACTTTATTTTTTTGTATATGAGTTGGTTTCTATTGGAATTTAAATCTAATTTTTTATTATAATATTTTTTAATAAACATATAATGTTTTGATGGAGATACTAAAAACACTTAAGGTTGAACTAATCAGAATAATTATATGAAAATTTATTTTTATAAAAATTAATTTTTATTAGATTTTGTGTTAATTTATTTTAATTATAATATTTTTTAATAGATTTATATTTTTTGAAGGAGATATAAAAAATTCTACAAATCTATTTAAAAATAATAACTAGTAATGTAAATCTTATACATGAAGAATTGGACGTGGTCACCCTATAAACCAAACACAGAATGTTTGGACGAAAAAATTATGTTAGACCATAATTAGAGTCTTCGAAAGATCACGAAAACCGAAAGGACACCGAAATTTTGAAATGGAACCTCCCCAAAAAAATCGTCTTTTCCTTTTTATATTGAAGAAAATGATGTTATGCAACTACGAATGAGCAGGGGCCCGCACGTGATGGGGACACGTTCACGTGATGCCGACAAGGGGCCGGGCCGAGCTGGACGATGGGTGAATAGACGAGTCCACCCTTTCGTGCGGACTCGTCACCTTCTTTAAATCGACCTCGATCCCCGGCATTTCGGGTCCGCCATTAAACGCTGCTACATCTCTTGTTAAGCATTTGTATATCCCCTTGCCCTCATTCCCATTTCGCAGCCTCCACCGCTGCATTCCCCTGTTTTCGTCGCCACTCTCTCGGCTTCGCTTGGTGCAGGTCGGGAATCGATCGATCGGTGATGGGACGCCGGATCCCTCTGCTTCCGGAATCCGATCCGATCTCCACTGGTCCCGCCGGCACGCTTCCCCTCTTGCATCAAGTGAATTCGAGAATACTTGGCGAAAAGGAAGCTCCTTGATTGGATTTCGGTATTTGAACGATTGCATGATCATATTTGGTAGTCGCCATTCTCATTCCTATACAGTTGTTTTCTTCTCGGATTTTGTGACGAAAGGTTTCTTTGGGTGTAATTGTTTTCGGTCGCTCCAAGTATTGTTCTTTCCGATGACTTCAGTTGGGTTTGATGTGTACTTGCCGAAGCTTACATCTCGTGCTTTCGACTGGATCACGATTTGGTATCTTGATGGTGTAGTTCATTTTTTTGAATAATGATGATACCATGCCATGCCAAACGTATATGTGTTGGTGCTTTGAATTAGTTATGGTTTCGATTTTATCGCTCAATTTAGCTTTGTGATGCTCGTTTATGGTTTTTTGAAAATAGATAGATGATAAAGATGGGATCTCCATGGTATTCTTTACGTCATTGCTGTGTCAATGCCAATACAAGCATCTCTGTTTTGTGTAGTTGTATATTTCAGAAAGTTGCTTGTTACAGGCAACTGGTGTTCACAGAGGGCTTAGGATCTGGTTTGACATATTGTAGTGCATATATTTGCGGTACCCAAAGCACTTCAATTCGATCCCAAACATGTCAATTATTTCACAAACCTTTCTCGTGTGAACTCTCTCTTTGAGGAGGAACACCAGATGATTCTAAGCAGTTGTGTAGTGAGCACACTTTGACTAAACATTCACATATTCTTTCATATTAGTTGTTGTCTTCATTTGAAAGATCAAATAGATACATGTTTTACTATTTTTGCGTGGGTTTTTTCTGTTGATTATTAACTGAATAAAAAGTGTAACTTTTCGGTTATGTTGTGTTGAGATTGTCATGACCTTGCCCTATAGTTTTCAATTAACAGCTCCATCTACTTCTTATATACAACTAATATCACCTTCCTTCCTTCCAACCATGGAGGCCTAAATTGAGGTGTCACTTTTTTCTATTGATTATTAACTGAATAAAAAGTGTAACTTTGTGGTTGTTAAATTGAGGTGTCACATTAACTATTCCTCTGTTGCAGAGGAAGACATATTTAGTTGATTGACATTGTTCAAATTCTATCCTTGCAACACCAATAAATTTACCTTCGTAGTCAAAGATAATTGATCCACCAAAAAATTGTGTGAAGTCTTCGACCCGTAATATTGAATGAAAATCAAGAGCTTTTCAAGATTGATATTTTCTCTAAAGAAAATATTGACATGAGAGAATGATGGGTGATTGATTGTTAATGATACTTGGTAGGATCTTAGAAAGTAGTTTGAGATTTAAAGAGCTAATAATAGTGGCTGAAAATACTGAGCTCACAAATGTTATATTTTATTCTGCTGATTTATTGTAGGGGCAGATTCAGTAGATATTGTGACTGCACAAACATTATACAACTGAGGAAACAATTTTTTATAAGCAGAACGTGGGGAGCTAGTAAGATAATTCACTCGTAAAGAATTATGAAGTTCATCCTTCGCCTTACCTGAGGATTATCGATTATTTGAGGATAAAGTGATGTGCTTAAGAAGAGGTTGATTTCTGATTAATATCCATCCCACAAAAGAAAGCCCGTCCTTTAAGAATAGACTTTCAGAGTAATAGCACTATATGAAAACGGAGCAGAGTTCAAAGGTATTGGTCTCGCAAGGCATCTATACCCTCTGCCAATGACAGGCACAAAAAAAGGAGGAATGAATGTGCTTGAAAGCTGGCAAAAGAATCAGAAATCTTGAACCAGAGGATTTGGCTTTCTAATATTCCTAAACTTTACAAAAGTAACTTTGTTAAGGATCCTTTTTTCATTGGTGACTTTTCTTTAATTTTTTTATTTTAGATATTTCTTAAATAGTTATTCTCATTTTGGTTTTTCTCAAATCATTTCTCCTGATTAAAAAATTACTCAAATTGTCCCTTCTCCTCCCTCTCTCTTCCACCATTGTCATTGGACTCACTATCACCTCCTATATGCATCGTCGTCCTGTGCTACCTTCGTCATCACTCCTATGTCTTGCATTGTCTATCCTATCCTCTAACCTTGTCGGAGTTATTGCCAACAACCCTTGCACTCCGAAAGGTGGGGGTGCAAAGGTTGTTGTCGATCCTCTACCCTATTGGAGTTGGTGCTCGTAGCCCTTGCATGAGAAAGGAGGGGATGAAAGGGTTATCTTCTACCCTTTGCTCTATTATCGGTATATGTCTTGCTGGATTCATCACCCGTAGCCCTCACGTGAGGAAGGAGGGGGCATGAGGGTTGTTGTCGTCTCATCCTTCCTTAGACGAGAGCTACGAGCAATGGGTTCGACGGGGTAGATGGCGACGACGGAGCAGAGGACTAGTGAAAGCCCTTGTGCCCCCTCCTTCCTCACATGAGGGCTGCGGACGATAACTCCGATGAGGTAGAGGATGATGGCAGAGTGGGGGGCCAGTGGTGACAAAGGAGGCGATGGTAAAAAAGGGGTGAAAGGAAAAAACTCAAATAGAGAATTGTTTAGAAAATATTAAAAATAAGAATTTTTTAGGAAAATCATTCATTTTTTTTACATTACATTATATTTGGGTTTCTTGTATATCCTTATATTCTTTGTCGTTTGGACACTTTATACTCATTTCAATGTTGAGATTATCGTATCTGAAATCCTGCTTGTATTTCTTGAAGAACGCTAGTTAAAGCCCTTGATGACTGAGGCGAAGATATTGGTTAAGTGAACTCGGTCAATGCCAAATAGGCTTTTGCATATTGAACTTGATAATTAGGTATGTCAGTTGAGCTACAAATTTTCAAATTCTGCTTAGCATGACAAATCATTTTAAGGGATAAAGAAAATACAATGTAAAATACAATATACTAAGCAAATGAATGAAATCAAACATTACCACTTACCAATATCCTACTTTATGTTACATAATAAGAGCACAATACTCCTTGTATATATGATGTTTATTTAGTAAAAGTATTGATAAGTTTAGTTGAGTTGGTAAAGATCAAAGACTTCGAATTTTGACTTCATCATTTATATTTAATTTAATTTAATTAGTTTAAAGAAGCCGGCTACTATTTTGTGATGACATAAAACAAGATATTTACCTAAAAAGAGCATCAATGGGCCATAAATATACAACTTCAAGTCAATAGTGTTCATGATGTAAGAAGTCATTCAGGGACCAAGTTCAAGTCTAAATTACTCTATTTGCAAGTTCAAACCCGTTCGATTTCTTCATCACGATGACAACATTGACAATAATTATATGTCTGACGAGAAATATTTTGAGCCCTTTAAAGAATCTTATTTTATAGCTACAGCTATTCCATCAGCTAAAAGGCCTTTGTAAACTTTTCCATATCCTCGTCCAACTTGAGTAGAACTGTCGAATTTGTTTGTGGCTAATTCTATTTCTTCATAAGTAAAACTTTTTACTCCAATTTTAATTGGAATCTTTGATGCTGTTAATATGAACAATAAAAAAATATTCATAAAAAAAATTTAAATTACAGAACAACATGCTTCAAGTTAGTAAATAGGTCCAATGGAATTCATAATTTCACACAGATCATGATGTATTGTCACAAGTTCAAGAGTGTAGCCATTTTCAACCATATCCAAAAATTTTGTAAAACAATTACATGCAAAAGTGTATGAAAAATCAATCTTGTTATATCAACTACATAATATGAAATTACAATATATACTATAAGTAGCATTTATGTAAAGTAACCCAAGTCAACTACAATTTGTTCCCAATTTTTGAAACAAATGGAGGCTCAAAACCACGTAATACTAAAATTAAGTTATATCAAGCTTAAATATCATATTTATGTAAGCTTAAGATTCTTAATACATTAGGACTCTTCAAGTTCTAAAGGTATTCTGACTCTACAAGTTTTAAACCTCAAACTCTTACTCATAAAAGAGGGAGGAAAGACCCTTCTAAAACACCACTAAGTCGGCTTAATCTCAATCATGGTAGAACTAAAAAAGTAGAGCAACTATCACAATCCTATAAATCTTAGGGTTTCAACCGTCCTTAGAACAACTAGGTCGTTTTCCTTCTTCCTACTTATTACTACTTTAGATATCTTTTTCAAATTGCTGCCATCCTTAATAACTTTCAGAAAGGTCTTTTCGTAGCATAAGAAGAAGAGGAGGAGAAGAGGAAGAAACCTTTGATAGTCCTGTAGTAATCAAGATTTGCCAAAAATCCTTTTCTTATAGCCTACAATAGAATTCTTCAATAAAGGACTATGTAAAACCAATAGCTTCATTTTCGATCTTCGTTTTCGATCTTGACATCTAAAGATGCAACACTTGACATATTCAACTCCTTCCACAAAGCCAAATAGAGATGCTGCTAGATTGGTCAGAGGAGGAAATAAAGAAAAAAATAGTAATAAGCATTCTACCGCTATCTATTCATGCAGGTCTCATGAGAACTTTCAAACAATCATTGCTCAAGAACTCTTTGTTTCAATTTCTTCTTTTAGGCAATTTAAATTCATAGATTAATTTCACTTTTGAAGGTGTATTTATTATAATAAAAATGTAACTTTTTTAGCAAAACGTAGATGATATTAAATTAATAAATCGTCAAACTCAAGTCCCATACGAATTAGATGGTATCATAGGAGCTATAGGAGTTTGAGTTTGAACCACATTCAACTAGACGAAGAACCACCGATGAGATGATAGCTAGCATCCTAATAGACTTAAGTGATTTTACTGATCAAATGATTATATTAATCTAACAGATGAAAATTCCGATGGATTGAATGCAAACCCAAGTTAATTTAATAATGAAAGATAATCGAACAAAGGATGTTAAAGAAGAAAATTTGATGTTGAAAGATGCTTACAGTTCATCATATTGTTTTGTGCCAAAAAAATAATGTGTCAATTATGTAGATAAATCTCCTTTTAAATTTTACTCTAAAAGCTTAACTTCCCTATATAGATATTTATATGATTTTTTTTCTAAAAACTGAATAGCAACAAAAGATTATTGTCTTGATGCGCATAAGAATAATATTATAAATGCAAATGGGCTAACACGACGGGTGACCGAGGCCGAGGATTGTTCTTAGGATTTTATTAGAGAAAAAAAAAAAAAAACAACTGAACATGGTTTCACAAGACTCACCAAGCAACAAGCCCTAAATGATATGTGAACCATTCCAAATTGAAAAGCCCCATATTTCAGTTTATGAATGAATAGGTATATACCAACCGATATATACTAGTCTGATGGCTTATAAACCTCACTTGCCCACTAGCTAACAAAGGCATAAAAAAAATGCAATTAATAACTTGACATGCTCAAATAACAAGAATCATCTATCAGCTTATCCATTTATATCATGCATATTACATGCAAATGATTCATCTTGTAATCACCGATAATTTCTCCCTTAACATAAATTAATTATTATAAATGATGTATTACTTTATTATTAACTTTTTATATTTGTGTACTATAATTAAGGAAATGAATATATTTGGTTTTCTTAATCAGCATAAGTTAAGAATTATACTAATCAATTAAATTATTAATTAATTTATTTCCTAATGATTAATTTGATTTTTAGGAAGTACATAGTTTATATTCCATTTTCGTGTGTGAACTATAAGAAATAAATATTATATTTCTCTCTTAGTATAAAATAAAAATAAAAATAAATTAAAAATAAGAATTAAATTATTACTTACCTTCTGGGGAGATTTCATCTTATCTTATATAAAGGGAACTGCTCCTCCCTCATTCCTCATCGAGCCTAACAATGGGAGGATTAAGAAGAGAACTTCCCAAGAAGATATCGAGGAAAGGATAGTCGATGAGAGGTAGGATCTTTTTCTTTTTAATTAGTTTTGATTTATGTTTTGAAATCTTGATGTTGAGATTATTATAATTTTATAATGCACGATTATGTTTAATTTTAAAATTTTATGATTAGTAAATAATAATAATTGATTTATGATGTTAGAATGATTATTTGATTTATATTGATATCTTAAATTTAAGTGAATTTTAATATTGATCTAATTATTAAAATTCTTATTTTTGAATTAACATAATAGTTCTAATTTATTTAATTAGATATATTTATGTTTTAAGAATTATGTGTGAAATTCTATAATGTAATTAGTTTTAAATTTAAGATCATGAATTTAAATTTTTAGTTAATGGATTTGAGTTATTCTTTAATATTTTAAATATTAAAATTTAATTTGATTAGAGGAGTCTAATTGGGGTCCGACTTGAGTCAGGTTGATCTGTCAGATCGGATCGACTCAGCCCATGTGGTCATGTACGACCTAACCCATATAGCTAAGTATAACATAGGTCGTGTAACTAGGCATAGCCCAGCCCATGTGTCAAGGTATGACCCAATCACGTGGCCAGACATGATACAACTCATGTGGCTATGTACGACCTAATTCATATTGTCAAATATGACCCCAACTCAAGTGCCTAGGTATGACCAATTTACGAGCCAAGCATGACCTAGTTCAGTGGTAAGGCTCAGCCTAATTTATAAGTGAGGCTTAGCCTAGTCCATGAAATTAAGTCTGCCCAACTACGTGATTGGCATTAGACACATCATTGCTCCTGTATCTAACCCGTTGTACCTCAACTCAACCTATTATTTGGAACAGGCATGTGTAGTGCATATGACCCATCTAAGACTTAAGTGGGCTGGTTCGGTCTGGTCTGGCATTATACAACATAGTCTAATTTCCTTTCCCTTTATTGGTTTAAGCTCGTTAATTGACTAAATTAGAGAGGTTTGATCGGTTTAAGTCGGTTTAAGGTGATTCCAAACTAACTTGACTAGTTCAAACCTACTTGACTTAATTGAGATCAATCAAATCTAAATTAGATCAGTCTAGGGTGATTTCAGATTGGTTCTAAAAGGATTTGAGGTTGGTTCCGTTATGTCATAATCAAATTGAGTTTTATTTAAATTAATTGAGATATTTTAATTAGAGTTTTAGTTGAATGAGAACTATTGAGATATTGATGTTTCATGTCTTTTATGATTTGATGAATTTAAAGGTTTTATCTGTCATTTGAAAATAATTATTGATTTTCTATTTTCTTATATTTATGATATTAATATAATTAGTATCATGTAGTAGATGTGACTAGACCAGTAGTTCACATTGGGAGTGCAACTTGTGAAAGGAGCTACGGGCCCATCACAATGCGGAGCCACCAATGAATATAGTCTAGCATATTTACATCAAGTATGGTCTCTCATGATATTTAATCATATTGATTTCTTGATGCATGCGTGAGTGAATGGATGAGTGTAAATGAATGATCATGAATGTTTATGTATCCCTGCCAAGGGCAGGTATGACGATTCTGTTCAGGGATAAACGGGCCATCAGACGTGATGGTTAGATGGTTCTTTCATCTGTTGTTAGGAGGAACGTGTCCATACTTAAGCGGGTGAGGGATACCACTTCATCCGCTATTGGGAGTGCGATATGGATTATCTCCATCCGTTGTTGGGAGGAATCTATCTCATGGAATATGTCACTCCATCCATTGTTGTGAGAGTGCACTAGGTGATGTACGCCTTTGTTATTATGTATGTGTTGCATGTGGTTGATGCATGATTTTATTTATTATTTAAGAAATTATCATTATTTTTCTGATGCATAAATTTTATAATGAATCGATATATTGTCATTTCTTATTAAATTATTGATATTTATTTTTTTCATGAATATTAAAAATTATTTTAATGATTATTTTGAGATTCCTACAGTAATCTACTATTTTGTAATAAATCTAAAGCTTGGATAGAAGAGACTTATGATGCTACCAAGAAGATGCGATCTTTTTTCTAATTAATAAAATATTTACTATTGTAAAGATATCGATTTGAATTCAAACATGAATGAAAAAAAATATTATGTAAATTATGAATAATAAATTATTGATTTATTATTCTTTTTATAAATTCGGGAGGTGATAAATCTATTATATTATTAAGAATATAAGAATATATAAATTATAAAGAAGGGTGCCATGGATATGGTGTGTAGCACACCAGTTCTTCCTAGACATGCATTGTCATATAACTAACACCAACCAAATGATCACAACTTCATCTCCTAAAGATGGAGGAGCTACTACAATTATCAATATCAAGATGAATTAATTCTGAGATGACAACCACATGAAACATTTCCACTAGTTCCCTTAAGGAGAACAATCCCTAACAGTCCTCATATCATCATGTCCCTTTGAATTGTATTTTTTTAGTTTAGCATGTAATTCCTATCCCTCTAGAAACGTTCCTAAATCAGCACGGTTAATTTGACAATCGTACCATCCTTGTATCACATGGTATATTTCCAATAGACATAATGGCCTACACTTGTAGAATCTATAAAACTTATTTGGTATATTTCTTTTTTAAGTACTACACTTATTTGGTCCATTTCGTAGTCTTAAATTTTGAAGTTATTTATCCTAAATTATCAACTAAACGTTTTTACCAGAGAAAAAAAATCAAAAGACAAAAATGGAGAGTTACTAGTGGTATGCCAGCTGGAAAAGCAAACTCAGCTGCAGTTAATGCAATCAAGGGTGTTTTATTGTATTCTGATGGCTTGGCGATGACTGCACAGCCACAAGAAATGTTAGCCTAACCTAAACATCATAATGCAAGAAGATTTTCTTTTAAATTAAAAGTGCCATGCAAGAAATAGAACCTATAGACTTGTAAAATAGATTCATTATGTGAAATAGTAAATGTCACTGTAAAAGCAATTTTTATAGGATAACAAAGCCTGACAGATAACAACGGCCGAAGCAAACTTCCAAAGTTTGATTGCTCCAACTGCTCCTACAGGAATAGCGAATGCAATTTCACCTTAGATCGGTACGCACTGGCTATCAACACGTAGGCCCCCCAATTACGGACAATCCACATGTGGTACAGTGATCAACAAGGATCAGACAAGACAGTAAGCCTATAAACCTTAAATACAATGATGTATGTTTCCCACGCGATCCTATCTTGTGTTGTTCGCTGCTGCCAACACACTACCCTTACCCCGGTGGTCCTCTTATTTCTTATTTTTATTCTCGTTTTCGTTCACGCTTATCAATCGGTAATATTCGTCTTACGAGAGTATCATATGTATCTTTATTTTATAGGATTAAGGTTCATTTAAACTCCTATAATTTTGATCATGAATCATTTAAGTTTTTATGATTTATTTATATCTAAAATAATTCTTATATTTTAAAAAATATAGTATATAAACTCCTCCCGTCAAGTCTGAGTTAACATATATTAAAATATTTTTACGTGACATACTGATCCATAATAAATTATTAATATAATAACACATATAATTTAAGTTTAAAAAAAAATTAAGATCCATTTTAGCCCATATTGTTTTGGCCATGGACCACTTAACCCCTTATGGTTTACTCGTGTCTAAAGTAATTTCTATATTTTTAAAAACGTAATATATAAGCTCATTCCCTTACGTTTGAATTAATAGACATTAGAGTCTGTTTATGTGATATATTGACTCATAATAAATCATTAATACAATAACACATATTGGGTCACTGAATGAGCCTCTCAATGAATCTAAATCAGTCCCAATTAAGGCATAATTGGCCCGTAATTGAGTTAACATTATTATATCAAAAGCTAACTCAATTAGTCCCCTAAACTACTTCAATCTTAGACAAATGGTTACAAAGCATGAATCCTTTGTCCGACATGTCATTGGTTTATCCGGCGCTTATCCGATCCTTCGGCGTATTGCCCAATCGGCATGTTGACTCCCGCAACTTCCGATTTCCTTAGTGCAATGTTCGATCTTTTGGTCCGATGCTTGAATTCACGACACGAAGCCTTTTGTCAATATGTCGACTGATCCTTCGGCCTAACGTCCAATCTTCTAACATGTTCACTCCGCCCTAATGTATGATTCCTTCTACTTTAATCAATTTGTCTCTCCTTGATCAAAGCTAGTTCTACATTACTCAAAACGCAGATTATATCACAAACTCATCAATTGATTTCATCATCAAAATCCGAGATTCAACAACTTTGATGATGAAAATTATTTTTCAGTTTTAAACAATGATGTATGTTTTGATTTGGTGTAAAAACTTTGGCATGCTTGTAAGAAATAAAATCACTTAAATTGAAACAACTAAAAAGAGGAAAGCATTTTTCTTGAAAATTTTTTTCTCTATCTTATCAATTTTTTAAAAAAGAGATTAATGAATCTATTTATGATATTTTATGAATCTTTTGAACTATTAAAGTGATTTTGATGATTTAGATTTGAATGAGTTTTATCTAAATCATAATCTTGATTATTGAAGATTTTATATGCATGAATTGAGATATTTTTCTCCTATGTTTCTTTTTGCCCATTGCTAAATAGAAAAATTATCTAAATTGTTCTTTTGATTATAACTTGAAAGATTTTCTATATGAATCTTGAGAATTCTTATGCATGAATCGAGATCATTTATTATTTGTTCTCCTACAATTCTTTTGTTGTTTATTAAAGAGAATATCTTTCTCAAAATTCGTGACTTAAAATTTTCTTTGAAGAGTAATCTCCTAAGATTTCCTTTTGATTATTTAAGAGGAGATTTGTCAAAATAAATTATCTTTTGGTATTCACATGATCTTATCTTTCATGATATGATTTTCTTTATATAATTTATTATATTCATGAAGTATATCTCATCATCAAAATTTTATTGATATCTTCCATGTGATGACTCGAATATTTCCGCCTTTGTGCTATTCCCCTCTTTTTGACAACGGGGGAGAAAATAAATGTTGAATGTTTGGTATTATGTATGAATTGATAAATGCTTAAAAATTTTAATGTTGATTTAATGTATGAAGAGATAAATTCTTAAAAATTTTAATGTCTTAGTATCATGAATGTTATACTTAAAATGATGTATCATAAATGCTTGAGTATCATGATTTGTCTATAGTGATGATTGATTTATTTTTGGTATTATATATAAAATAAGGATGATGTGTAAGGTTTTGAAATTGTGCATGTTTTAATTTGAAACTATAATGATGCACAAACATATTGAATTAAGAATGATACTTTATCTTTGTCATAATATGAAAATTGATGTAAAGGGAAAAGGATTACAAAATTGTATTCTTCCCTTCTTTTTTATAATAACAAAGGAGGAGATAAAATTGCTAGCTTGTATGCTGATATAAAATTTGATAGCTTGCATATTCTAATATGATATAACACTTGCTAAATTTGCTAGCTTACAAATTATAAGGAGAAAAACCTACTATGAAGTAAAATTGTGCACTTCTCAAAAGAGAAGAAAGAACTTGCTATCTTGAACATTATCAATAATTGCTAGTTTGCAATCTCAAGAGAAGTAAAAGTGCTATCTTGCCTATCTTAAGAAGTAAAATTTATAAATTTGCACAACTCAAAATTATTGCTAGCTTGTATGTTATAAAACTTGTATATCTCAAAAACTTGCTATATGCACTTTTTCTTTTTGTCGATGACAAAAGGGGAGAAGGTATGATGATAATACATGGCACGATGAATAATGATTTAGAATCATGCATGTAATGATGATTTTATATTTTAAAAATATACATGATGATTTGGTATTATGCATGCAATACTTCAACTTATGATAATGATGTATACAATGATGAAATATTCATGATGAAATATTTCTTTGACTTGAATTCAGTTTGAATTTAAGATTCTATCAATGGAATATTGATAGGGGGAGTTAAAGGTTAACTTTGTCATCAATTGGTTGTCATCATCGAAAAGTGGGAGATTGTTGAATTTCGGATTTTGATGATAAAACTAATTGATAGTGTTTATGATTTGATCTACATTTTGAGTGACGTAGGAAGCTTCAATCAAGGAGAGACAATTAAAGTAGGAAGAATCATGTTGGGTCGGAGTGGAACATGTCCGAAGATTGGACTTCGAGCTGAAGGATCAGTCGAAGTATTGACAAAAGGCTTCGAGCCATGGGTTCAGGTATCGTGCCAAGAAGAGTGGAAATTACACCAAGAAAATTGGAGTTGCAGAGATTAATTCGCCGATTGGGTAATTGGCTGCAAGATAGGATGATGCACCGAAGAATCGGACGAAGCGTCGATGAACCAATGACATGTCGGACGAGATTTGATTCAAGATTTGTAATAATTGTCTAGATCAAAGTAGGTTTTAGGTGTAATTGAGTTAGAATTGGACCAACTCAATTAAGAGCCAATTGGACCCAAGTTTAAGTTGTGTTGGGCTAAGTGAAATACCCAAACAATGACCCAATAGATGGAACCATTGGTGGCACAATCTCCGAGATTATGTCAGGCGGTGGTATCGTCCAGACATAGTCTTCTAGGCGGTGGTATCGTCCGATGTCAGTCCTACAGGAGGTGGTACCGCCAGGATCTAGGAAACTCGGGATGAGACCTTTTTTAGCTCCAATTTTGAAGCCATTTGGGGTCTATAAAGACCCCAGCTATTCATGCATTGAGTAGCAAGAATTGAGCATAAATTTAAGTTGAAAAAGAAAGAAAAATAATTGAGAAAAATTGAGAAACTCTCTTAGGATTTAGGATCACTTCTTCCTAGAATTTAGAAGTTCATATAAAGGGATAAGTGAGGTCTACGAAAAAGAGACTTGTAGAGGTTGTCTCCTAAACCCGTGAAAAGGAGAAAGAGTGTAAAAGGGTAATTGATCTTCGCTGGTTGAAAGAAGATCGTTAGTGGATGCCGATGGCCTTGACGGAAAAGGAATCGGGAGTAGATGTAGGTCATGACGATCGAACCACTATAAAACTCGGTTTGCATTTCTATTTTGTTTTTCATTCCCTTACTGCAAACTGCCTTACTTGCTTACTGTTTTCACTACGCTTCTGTACGTTTTCAAATTAAACGCACATTTTCGATACAAGTTTTTATCAAATGAAAGATTTTCGAACCGACGTCGTTTTTATTCGCTATACTAATTCACCCCTCCCCCCCTCTTAGTACCGACTCGATCCTAACAATATTTGTATTTAACAAATAAACATCAAATAAGAAAATATATTTTAAATACCACACTATTCATGAATATATATATATATATATATATATATATATATATATATATATATATATATATATAGACAACAATATAGTTAAGTGATGTTCTGTGTTCTTGATTCAAGAAGAAATGAAAAAACACAAAGAAGAAAACAAAGAACATCAACCCACGTATCCATGTATAAAGACAAGGGGAGACAAATAAAAACAATAAAAAAAATTACTTATCAGAACAACACCGTGCAGATAACAATCACTTTATAGATTTTCTTAATAAAAAAAAAATTAAACCAGCATAATTTAAAAAAAAATATTAAACCAGCATAAATCATTATAACCTGAGTTGTTTAGTAAGATTTTACTGAACGGACGATGCAAACCCATTGTTTTGAAAAAATAAATTTAAGCTTAACTGTTCAAAATTAGATAGATAAAATAGCTCACGCTATTTGAATATTTTTCAAAATAAAAACACTATGTAAGAAAAAGCCATAGTCAAAAACTTTTTCTAAAAATTCATCAAAAAGAAATTCTCAAATATCAACCAGAAGGCTGATAAGGACACTGCTCAAATAAAAGAAAGCGAAAGCAACCCGTTTGGAACTTGCGAGAAAAAAAAATGCCACGATCAAACATCCAGATAGCCGCGGAACCACTGGGAAAACAATTCTTGATACATTATTTTGAAGCAGAGTCATGTCCATGAGCATAACTTAAACACAACTTATAGTTTTTCTGTTTTATCATCCAAAATAAAGCTGAGACACATCCATAAAAATCTCAACTTGGTTTTGTTCCGAGAAATGTGCATTTCCAGCAATATTACACAGTTTTTGAACACTAATCATCAATTGGATCATGAGGAGCCTCGTCAGCCTTCCTTTTAATGGTAACCACCGGGCAATCTACATGCTTCACCAGGTACTCACTCACAGTCCCGACAAAAACCCTGAAAAAGAAAAATAAAACGTGCACTGTATACTTAAGTTAATAACATTCATAAAGGAGTGAATAAACTTTGATAAATACATGAATTTAATGTCATTACAAACAAGAACATGATTATTTCCATTAATAAACAAAAATTATGAAGCCTTCTATGACGGAGTTAAAAAATTTTCCAAAAGGATATCAAGTCAACACATCTCATGAAGGCAACCAGAAACTTGAGGATTAAATGGTCCAGGCCATGCACCATATTTAGTTCCGGTATAAATTCTCAGCCTTGCATATATGCTTCAATGATCATGGCATATCTTTCTTCACATGTGAGAACAGAAATTCCTTTAAACAATATTCACATGAATAAACTGGACTTTGCACCAACCCTAGAGGACGAGTGGACAATCTCCAAACACTATGTCCGCCATTCACTTAATACGCTGTGCAGAGAAATCATCTAATTTGGAAACTAAATAAAAGAAATCAGAATATGTTACTAGCACCAAATTAATCTAAAAGAACTTGCATTAAAAAAGAGTTCAAGAACTTCAGAAAAGAAATTCCATACCCCACACACACACAAGAAAACAATGAACAAATTTGACAAGCCAAAATAAAAGTATCACGACCCAACCTGATAGGATAACTAACATGTTAACTTTGTTGGATTTGACAATAGTACATCTATCAAACCTTTATAACTCAATCTATCATTAGAAACTCCTGATGTAGGGCTAAACCAAAGCGTTAAAATCTACTTAACTTAAGGGATTGTTATCCTTCCTAGTATAGCTTAAAATTAGACTTTAATATGGTGCATATGACATTTTTTAGGACTAGTATGGAAACACCTTAAATTGATCTAATTTAAACTTAATTGAGTCTAACTTTGGTTAAACAAGCTTGAACCAGTCAAAATTGATTCAGTCAAATAAAAATATATATTATAATTATAAAAATATATAATATAATTATTTAAAATTATCTAAATTATAAAATATATAATATAATTATAACAATAATTTTAAATAAATAAAAATTAACAATATTAAAATCAAAATAATATATTATTAATCTATTAACAGAAAATTAATCATTTCAAAATTCAAATAAACTTAATATTAAGAGTATACTGAGCCTGATGGAGAAACGAGGAAGCAGCGGCGGCGGCAGCAGCAGCGACGAGCGGCAGCAACGGCGAGCGGCGGCAGCGGTAGCAGCAGCAGCGGCTAGCGGCGACAGCAGCGGCGGTGAGCGACGGCAGCGGCAGCGGGAAAGGGAAAGGGAGCGGAAGGCGCGAGCCGCGGGAGGCCTCGAGGGAGGCGCGAGCAGCGGGAAGGCTCGCGGGAGGGCTCGCAGGAGGCGAGAGGGCTCGCGGGAGGCGCGAGCAGCGGGAGGGCTCGCGGGAGGCGTGAGCAGCGGGAGGGCTCGAGGGAGGTGCGAGCAACGGGAAGGCTCGCGGGAGGGCTCGCAGGAGACGCGAGCAGCGAGAGGGCTCGCGGGAGGCGCGAGCAGTGGGAGGGCTCGCAGGAGGCGCGAGCAACGAGAGGGCTCGCGGGAGGCGTGAGCAGCGGGAAGGCTCGCGGGAGGCGCGAGCAGCGACAGCGGTGAGCAGCGGCAGCGGGAGCAGCGGCAACGAGCGACGAGATCGCGATCGGGATCGGGATCGGGATCGAGAGCGGCAACGGCAGCAGGTTAGTGTTGGGTTAGGGTTAGGGTTAGGGTTGGGGTTATATCGGTTTAGTTGGTTCGATTGAACCAACTAACAACCGAACCAGGACCGAACCAGACCTAAAATTTTGGTTCGGTCGCCTTGGTTTACCCAGGCGCTCGCCCGAAGCGCCCAGCGCCTAGGCTCGGGCGAGCGCCCAGCGCCTAGGCTCGGGCGAGCGCCCAGGCGGCGCCTGTTTGAAGCGCGCCGCCTGGGACGTTAGCGAGGCGCTCGGGCCTCGCCTCGCCTCGCCCGAGCGCCTAGGTGAGTGCCCGAGCGCCTTTTGCAATCACTGCTCTTAAATGCTAAAAAATAATGAAATTATTATAATAACGAAACTAGGAGAGTAGGAGAACCTCTCTCTCCGGCAACAGACCACCTTGCCCCCCTCCTTGTGGACCGGGACTCGACTCATCCATTGATGAATATAAAGGGGCTCTACTAGTCCTTAAGAAAGAAATAAGGGAGATTCTTAGTAAGATATTTTTTTTTTTTTTGACAAAGAGTAAATAGCAAAGGCGAGATTCGAGCCCAGGACTGTGATACCCTATCAAAGTCTTTACCAACTAAGCTAGGTGGTACCTTCAATTCTTACGAAGATTAAGAGTCTTATGATGAAAATCTCAAATTTAATAATCAAATAATTAATTTTATTTTTTCTATTTATTAGGTCTCTTGGATTAATTATTGTCCATAGAGTAAAAATAAGATTGTTAAAATGGCAAGGGACTTAGAAGTCTTGTGTGATCGTCAAATACCTTTAAGACTAAAAAAAAAATTTATAAGACAAATGTGAGACTAACAATACTTCATAGATCTGAGTATTTGACAGTTAAAAAACAGCATATACAAAAAAGTTTATATTGCCGAGATAAGAATGTCAAGATAGATACCTGGAGTTACTAGGAAAAATTGAAAAAAAAAATAATTTTCATAGATCTGAGTATTGGACAGTTAAAAAACAACATATACAAAAAAATATGATGCCGAGATGAGAATGTCAAGATGGATGCATTGAGTTATCAGGAAAAAAAAAAAAAATATTTTTATTCATGAACAACTAGATATTACCTCGATAGATGATAAAATGAGAATTGTTAGTATGGGCATATGTTTAGCAGACCTCCAGATACAATAGTCAAGAGAGGTGAAATGATTAATGTTAGTGGTACAGATATAGAAAGACCTAAAAAACTTTAATAGAAACTATAATAAAAATTTAAGTATTCTAAACTTAATTAAACATATGACTTTTTATATATCTCAATAATAACAAAAGATTCATATAGTTGACTCCAAATAATTAGGACTTGCGGCTTTGTTATTGTTGTTATATTAAGATTCAATTTTTTTTAAAAAAAATCCTCTTATCAAAATCCACTTAAAAAGAGAATACAATACCCTGATTGAAAAAAAAAATCTATCTTTATCTATTTTTAGTCAGATTGATTTTAAATTAATTTTTGAATATTACAAATATATTATTATAATAATTGTACCCCATATTTTAGATTGTAAACTGATGCTAAGAGAGATGCAAAGGAAACTATAAGTTGTCAATGGAACTGCTAAGGTTCTAAAAAAGAACCATGGAACATCTAATGCAACAGATTAAACTGTTTCTGGATATAACAACCTCCATGATGGAATTTTTTTAAACAGAGACCTCTCTTTTCAGTTATAGAACCACTTATGTAGGACATTGAAGAATTGAGTGTTCCAAAGAATCATTCGGGTGACCAACAGAAATAGAATTAGTAGAAACACAAGCTGAAACTTATTAAAAAATGAAATTTTCTGTTTAGGAAGATAATAACAACTACTTCATGACAGAAGGTTAATCTTAGAGTACTGAAACAGCAAACCTATCAGTGGCAGAAACTTAAATTAATAATGTGCTTAAATTACTACTCAAATATTGTTTGGTACTTCGGCACTGATTTCTCGGTACTCTTGCAATATCATTTTAGTATAATTGCACCGAGATGGCATTAAAATTTAAAATTTTGACTGCCAATCAAGATTCAAAAAAGTTCCCAACAATAACTTGCAGAAAACAAAGAGACAACTGAATAAGAAAACTATAAAGAAGGCTAAGTGTCACAATAGGAGAATAATGGCAATACAAACAAGTATCGGGTTCACTTTAATCACAGAACCCAACAACTTCTAAGGGAAGTCTCACCTCCATATGCCCCAAGTACAGAAATCAAACATTTCTCATAGCTTCATTACAATCTCATTGCATTATGAAATAACCAGTCTTTATCCACGGTAAAAAAAAAATCATAATAATAAAACTCTGAAAGTAGTAAAAAGTTTCTACCAGTGTGACCTATAATATTTTTTATGGCAGAAAGATCTTAAACAATAAATTCTAATGTTCAACTTGCTGTGATAAAGTATCTAATGCCTAAACTATATAATAGTTAATAAGTAAAACTCAAACAAGCCACAAAAGTCAAGTCCAATAGGCATGATAATAAAAAAACAAAGCATGTCGACTCTCAAATATATATCGAACATCATGCGGAAGTGTTGGTCATAGATACTAATACATGGATCAAAGCACATACAGCTTGACGACCATAAAGCAGAGCAAGAAATTAAAGTATGCAAACTAGCAATTTCAGAATGAACATATATAAAATGAATTAATCCCAACAGAAGCAAAAAATAACAATCTAATACCTTTGGAAGGGTCCAAGACCACGGCTTCCTACAACCAAAATATCTGGCTGAACCTTCTTTACCTCTTGGCATATAACTTCTTTTGGGTCACCCTTCCTTATCCAGGCTTCACATTGTATCTGCAAATCATAACAAAATATCATAAAAGCAAATTTATAGTATCACTTTTGATAAAATTTTCCATCTAGGTATAAGTCAATACTCTTATTGACAAACTAAAAAGGATAAGGCCTCTCAACCAATTTCAATTACCCCAAGTTGATGAGAGTGTTCTACAAAGTACTGCAGCAAGTGAATCCCTCTTATCTTCTCTTTCTGATGCATGCTCTGGAAATCATCAGGTGATGCATAGATACTGTCCATGTCATCGAATCCTTTTTGTTGGCCATAGTAGAGAGAAAATAGTCAGCCATAATACACTTTCTTGCTCAAGTTACAAAATAAGTTCAAAATAGGTCTTATAACAATTCAAAATAGTAGAGGACTAAATTTTTCTTTTAAGAGGGGGAGAGTGTAATCCCCTCATTTTTGAATTTTCATAAGGACTTATTTATAATGTAAGAATCTGTTTTAAATTGTTTATAAGACCTAGTAGTAAAAAAAATCTGAGGACCTATATGTAAACTCTGAGGACCTAATCATAAATATGAATAATACAAGGACTAAACCGAAAAATATAGAGAAAAGACAAATTTCACTGCCTCGACACCTCTGCCTTCGTTCTTAAGGAACCTGAGAAGGCAGGATTGGTGGAGAAGAAAAGAAAAGAGGAAGAAGAAGAAAAAACAAATTTGGGGCTTAGGGTTTTCTCGCTCAAATCCTCTCATCTGGGATCAAAAATTTCAAAGGCAAGTTTCTAACCTCATCCTACAGTAATCTCAATCTTTGTTTTCATCTTAATTCTGAATAATTCGAAAGATTTCGACTTAGCACCAGATATTTCTTTCGTTTAGATACAAAACTATGAATCTAAAATTTTTCCATAATCTGACCTCTATGCTTTGTTTTAGTCCTAACTTTCTGCACCGAATTTTGATTGAGCAAAATCTTATTCATGTGAAAGTAGACTCGTAGATCTTTTTGTTGATACCAGAATTAAAATATTTGAAGTTCAAATGCCTGCCCAAACTACTATTTCAATTGACCCTATGAAATCTGTAAAACAGAAACCGTAATTTCTAACCTTTTGATACTAAATTTCTTATAACTCTATGTTGGAAACTCTAATTACGACAAAACCTATTTTATTGAAAACTAACTCATAAATCTTTCTGTGCATACCTGATTTGAAATATTTGGAGCACAAATGCCTACTGAAACATCTGTTTTAATCGACCCTATGGATTCGGTAAACAGAGATGATGTTTTTTAACCTTTTGTCACTAAATTATTCGTAACTCCCTGTTGGAAACTCCAATTCGTATAAAACTTGATTCATCTAAAAGTAGATTGATATATCTTTCAAATGCAACCTATTTTGAGTAATTTGAAGCATAACTGGTTGTTCAAATAATTCGTGCAGTGCGTCTCTCAAATTCTGCCAAAATAAAACTTTTGTCAATTTTGCCTATTTTTGTTTCATCTCTTTGAAATTAAATTCATCTAGTATTCTTTGTTTTAATCGAGCCTTATGTGACTGCTTTGAACTCTTGTATGCTCTGGTCCTTAATTCCTTTCCTATTTGAATGTATTATGTGAAATATTATGTTTACATCGTATTGACTCATACAGGCACATGTATATTTTCATTGTTTTGCATGTGTTTTCAATATGCACCAATGTTATTACTCACAATGTCCTTTTGTACTCTAGTGTTTATGGGATAATGTAAACATTTACCAAAAATGATAAAGAGAGTTATGCTTAGAGCCCGCAATATTCTACCGGCCCCCTCTGACTTCATCCAAACATGGGTGGATAGAGCTCCCAAACGTAGGAGACTTTTGTCTGATGATCATCCATAAATGAATGGACCATATTCTGTCTATGATCCTACTGCACCCTCTATGTTTTTGATATGATATCCAAAGTATTGCTTATGAGTTTCTATATGTGCTTTGGATAAGAATGAAATGAATGCAACGTCAAATATTACATTTGAGCTTTTGTTTCTTGTTTACCCATTGATATGTTCCAAAATGTTTTATTTGTCATTGATATACTCTGAAATATTTCATATGTCATAGATATGCTCTGAAATGCCTCTTACATCATTGATATGTTCCAATTACTCTTTACTCTATTGTTATGAACAAAAACATGCTTTGAATGAAATGACATTACGATTCTGTATTCAATGAGTGGATATCTATAAGTTCTTGTATCCTACCTTGTATTTTGATACCAAGTTTGTTTGAAATTGTCCTCTCTCGTGATGGATATATTTGTCACTTCCTGAGCTTTGTAGCTCACTCCGTTGCTATATAAATTTTTTAAGTTAGCTTGTCACTCACTGAAATGTTGGAATTGGGCTGAGGTAGTGGAAAGCTATTCAACTTGTAAACAAGTCTTTGTGGATTGTTATATTGTTGTATAAGTGCATTTTGTGTGTAATGAAATGTTGTCGATGAATCTGAATTGATATATCATGTAAAAGCTTTAGAAGACCTCTTACATTTAGAATTTTGAAATGTTAAGTTTAGTTTACGATGATATGAACTTGTGGTAAATGGTTGGTTTTGCAATTATATAGATTCTCACACTGGAGGATTATAAGTGTTGTTAATGTTTTGTTAAATTTGCTTTGGGTTTCCTAAATTATCGAGTGATGTGATGTATGATTATAAAATACACAGGTTTTATGGATATGAATAATGTTTGAATATTTTTCAATGTCCTCAAATATTAGTTTGGATCTTAGATCGCGGATTATGGATGAAATATAATATTCTTGATTTAAGATAGATTCACACCTCTCGAATGTGTTAATTTAGAGGGACGTGACAAAGGTGATATTAGAGCATGATTTGAGGATCATTGAGATATTTGATATGTTTGATGTACGAAATATATTGATGTTTAGTAAATTATATAGTAATCGATGGTAATTTTCTTTTATATCTTTTAGGAATCTAGGATGAGAAGGACATCTAGTCCTCTTGCTTCATCTTCTTCTGAGTAATTGTGTGGGATAAAATTGTTGATCGGGGATATCAAATCAGAATGGATCAGGAATGGAATAATTTAAGAGGCATAGTCCTCCCTATTTTATGATCTAATAGTGTGGCAGAACAATAGATGATGCGAATGGAAAAAATATTTGATGTCTTAAATTGCTTAGATGATTAGAAGATTTGTTTTGCCACCTTTATGTTGGAAGGAGACATTGAGCATTGGTGCAAAACAATAAATAGAATTTTCGAATATCAGGATTAGGAATAGCAAGGACAAGTTTACTAAAAAAAATTAAAAGAAGAAATGAATCAGAAAGTGGTAACAAGAGGGTCCAAACATCTAGATTTGATAAGGGAAGCCACCGCAGAGGACTCGATCATGTGCAAAATGCGGGTTAAATCAAAATACAAATCAATGTTTTTGAGTGATTAGAGTATGTTTTGTCGACTAGGAAATATATTCTCCTCATGATAAAGGTATGATTTTATTTGTTTGCAAACGATTTAGTTCCTTGTATAAAAAGAAATTAAGTGCTAGTATATAAAACTGCAAATAATTTGAAGATCATGTGCCAGACATTTCCTCTAATCTATGTATCATCTACACCTTCAAAGCAGCAAAAGATAATTCATGCAATATCAGTGTTTTTCACAGTTCACATAAGCATGAGGAGACCATGAAACATTCTCCATCAAATATTAATGGCAAAATGCAGTACTCAGCCTATGCACCTAACAAATCGATGTTGATATATGTAAGTGTTTGCATATGCTACTGCATTTGTATATACAAAACACAGACAAATATGAAGCCTATGTGTTTCTCTAAATTATACTTCCAAAGTAGGAAAGAGGAATCCACAACTATCCCTACTAATAGCACCAAAGTACGGTCACTTTGTTTTAAAATCCAGTCAGATACTTTGCTGTCGACAGCCCTAACTACCATGAAATTTATTTATTGAGAGTGAGCAATTTTTTTTTATCTCATCAAGACCATTGCCATGCTGCCAATAAAGTATGACAGTATTATGCCCAGTATTGCATGCATAAATATCATCCTTGATCCAATTTCAGTTTCAGATCTGGGCACAATTTGGCAGAGTTTTGGCCTGCTTGAATTTGGTTGTTTTGGCTGTTTTAGGCCAAGTTTTGGTTGCTCCGAATTATTATTGTTACAAAACAGAAATGATTATAATAAGCATTATTTACTAAAAACAATGAGTTTCAGAGTGGCATTACAACATTTTCAGCCGATCCATATTGGTTTCTTTAGAAACAACACATCTGGAACAAGGCTTAAATTAGAAGTGTCATTGAGATTAAGAATGGCAAATTCCTCTCCATTTTGATGGATTCAGACAGGGACCCACTGAAAAAACCTTAGAAAAATTCCCATGGCTGCTTTACAAGTGTTTCATATCCCCTTTTTGAGTGCATTTCCTTTGTCATTCCCATACTCCTAATGTTGGTAGCTATAAAGGGAATCAGAAAAACTGTTAAGCAATGTAGCTGATTTTTGCTTGAGATAATAAGATACAAAGTAGTGCGTTGGTTTTCAATCAAAATAATTAGTAGAAATTATAAACAGCAGGTCAGGAAGAATTTTGCAACCCTGGAGCCTTAGGATCACCTTCTATGCTTCAATCTATTTTTAGCATTAATAACCAACGTATAGTTCACAAAGATGAAGGATCAGCAGGTGCACTAGGCAAGTGTAGCTGGTTTAAGGCGGTAACTAGCTTAAAATGGTAATGAATCAAGATAGCATAACCTTAAGTAGCTTCATTGAGGATTACAGACGTTAGTTCCTTTAACAAGCATATGCATGACACAATTCACTCCACAAGGTTCCAAGAAACTCCCTCCCTACCTCCCTCATCCTTCCCTTTCTCTCCCTCTCCCTCCTCCCAGAATAATACAACTCATAAGTTAATGCAACGCAGACTAAGTAGCAATTAGTAAAGATGCATGATTCAAAAGCAAAGGATTTAACCATAGAACACGAAAATAATATAAATTTGAACGACGGCTGAAAAGTATTCGAATTTAAAGCAAAGTTAACAGAGACAACGAGAGTGTAAATCATTAATTATCCCTTCTCCCTCTTGGATTTAGGATTCGATCCAAACAGAACGGTGGAAGAACGGAAGGGCAAGAGATCCAAAATCGCCATACCCTAAAACCAAAAAGCGGCCGTACACCCAAAGAGGGGAGAATAGAGCGAGGAGGAGAAGGAGAAAGAGGAGGAAGGGGGAAGAGAGTAAGAGTGCGTGGGTGTTTGGACTTGGGGGTACCGTCTTCGTCGGGAATCTGAACGTGGAGGAAGAGGAGCTTGAACCCAGCGGCGTTGGATCGGACGATCTTTTGCAGAGTCCAGTCGAAGGCGGTGCGGCTGCTGATGGAGGGGTGCGGATATCCCCGAATGGACGACTCGTTCACCCCGATCATTATCCGCGTCGGACGAGCCTCTTCCCCTGCTGATGATGAAGATGCCATCCTCTCTCTCTCTCTCTCTCTCTCTCTCTCTACGCGCGTAGAATGGTCGGTTTTGCCGCCCCCTCTCTCCCACGCATTCCCTCGCTCTTATTCTCACCCTTCCGGGTTTCGATGGTTATCATTTTGATGGGTGCCAGCCGACTATGTAGACGAACTGTCTGTTTCGGATCCGACAGATGGACGGTTGGCACTGCATCCAGATATCAGCGAAATATATCACCGACTAGAAGTTTCCCTCGGTGCCACGTTGGGGGATGGCTGAGATCGAGGGGTGAATTTAAAAATGTGAGAATAAATTTTGGTTTATTACCATTAAACACAAAGCAAACAGTGAGCATACGATTAGAAAGTAGTTATCTATAAATTTTTATATTCAAAATATTAATCTGATTTTTCTTGAGTGGGCAAAATAAGGGATCTGCATAATTCCAAAAGAATTGGCCGATTCACCTATCAAAATTTAAAATATTTAAATCTTATTTTATTTATTCTTGAATATTTCAGTTAGTTTATGTTAGAAAATCTGGGACGCCATCACATGCGAAAAATAAAAATCCGTAAAATCGAAAACCTACGCACAAGATAATTACCTAGGGAGATTGTATATCCTTGAATTTCTATAGATACGTGGGATTAGATGAAAAAGTTCAAATGCCCTTCTCTCTAACGATGATCCACATGGCAAGGGCTGCGAAGATGTTCCTCAAATTGCTACCTAAAACTCTTTCTCGACCACATAATCAAGAAGAGGCTGCCCTTTCTCGCTATCCAAATGCCCCAAATAAGGGCTATAGTATGAGAAAGAGAAGGAGAGAAGAGAATAGAAGGTGACAGTAAAAAATTACTTAGCCCATGGCTATTTGGTTCCCTCCTATTTATAGACGTCTCCTATCAACTTAATCCTAATAGATTATGTCATATTGGGTACTAAATCTTCATCTAACTACTTAAGCCTCTTAGATTAGTGAAGCTCTACCCAATAATCTCTTATTACTATTAGGATCGAGTCGACACTAAGAGGGGGGGTGAATTAGTGTAGTGGATTAAATTACGTCGATTCGAAAATCTTTCGTTCGATTAAAACCGATTTCGGAAAGATGTTAACTTAAAACACATTTGTAAGAGTGTGCAGCTAAAGTAACGAAGAAGTATGGCAGTTTACAATAAATGTAAATAACAAAGCAGAAATGCAAACTAGATTTTATAGTGGTTCGGTCATCGTGACCTACATCCACTCCCGATTCCTCTTCCGTCGAGGCCATCGGCATCCATTAACGATATTCCTTCAATTGGCAAAGATCAACTACCTTTACAACTCTATTATCCTTTTGACAGGTTCAAGAGAGAACCTTTACACCCCCATTTACTCCTTTCTTAAACCACAAGCTTGAGAGGAGTTCTCACAAGATTTAATAGCGTTTTTCTTCTTTTTTGATCTCAATTCTTATGTATGTTAACCAGGGATGGGAGAGATATTTATTTATTAGCCTCAAGTGGATTCAAACTTAGAGCCTAAAAGTGTCTTATCCTCGATTTTCGAGATACTAGTAGTACCACCGCCTACAACACTGACACTAAGCGGTACCACCACCTAGTCTGGTGGTACCACCACCCAGTCTGGCGGTACCACCGCCCAATTTGGCGGTACCACTGCCTGATATTGAATCTCAAATTTTGATGATGAAATTAATTGATGTGTTTGTCATCTAATGTGCATTTATATGACACAGAACTAGCTTCGATCAAAAGAGGCAAATTGATTAATGCAGGAGGAATCATACGTTGTGTCGGAGCAAACCTGTTAGAAGATTGGACGTCGAGCCGAAGGATCGATCGACGTGTCGGCATAAGGCTTCGGTCCATGAATTCGGGCATCGAGCTAAGAAGATCGGATATTGTGCTAAGAAGATCAGATGTTGTGAGAAGATAACATGCTCATTGGGTAATACGTCGAAGGAGAGAATGATGCATCGAATGAGAGAACGATGCATCGAAGGATCAGATGAAGCACTGGAAGAACCAATGACATGTCGGACAATATAGGATTCGCTTGTAATCGATTATGTCTAGATCAAGTTAGCTTAGAGTTTAATTAAGTCAGTTTAGAATGTAATTAGTGTTGAATCTCGGATTTTGATGATGAAGTCAATTGTCATTTGTTGTCTAATGTATGTGTTGAGATAAGTGTGCAGGATTAACTACGATGAAAGTAAGACATGCAGCAGGAGTTGCGCCGGAGTCATGACAATGATCACGTTAGGAGTTCGAGAGCTCGACGGAAGTTCGGACAGTCGTCGGAGGTTCTGCGGGAACAAATCCGAGAAGTCCAGAAGCTTGCCAAAGGAGCTCGTCAGAACTTGCCAAGTGGATCGTCGCAGTCCAGGAGTTTGCCGGAAGTCCGTAGGAGCATCACCGAGGGTTCATCGGATGATCGACGGAAGTTCGCCGGAAGAAGCGAGTGACGCACCGAAGCAAGCTGCATAATATGTCTTAGGAAATAATCGTAGTTAGCACTTTGATTAAGTTAGAAATGGGAGGTGATCCCATTAGCTTAATCCTGGGGCAATTGGGCCCTTGAAGAACTCAAATTGGGTCGAATGGTTCAACCCATTCGGACCCAGGTTGCTGTGGGAGGTGCAACCGCCCAGGCAGGGAGGTAGCACCACCCAGGCTATCTCTCCCAGCGAGACTGGGCGGTGCAACCACCCCAGCCAAGAGGTGCAACCGCCCAGGGCTCAGTCTCCAAGCAAGACTGGGCGGTGCAACCTCCTATGTCAGGAGGTAGCACAGCCAAAGCTCAAGTTTCGAGCTCTGCCAAGCGGTGCAACCTCTCCAGTCAGGCGGTGCAATCGCCTGAGCTCGGTCTTCGAGCTCTGGCAGAGAGGTACAACCGCCCCTGACAGAGGTGGCACCTCCCAGAGAGCTCAGTCTTCGAGCTCTGCCAGGCGGTGCAACCTCTCCAGTCAGGAGGTGCAACCGCTTGATCCCGGAATTCCGGGATTTGATCGTTTTGAGCTCCAAATTTGAATTGGGTTGGGGCCTATAAATACCCCACCCATTCAGCACTGAAAAGATACAGACCTACACCGAATTCTTGATCTTTTCTGTGATTCTAAGAGCTCAAATTTGTGTAAAGTCCAAAAGTTCTCCTCTTTCTGTTCTTCAAGTCTTGAGTTGTAAAGAGAGGAGAGAAATGTTCTGTAAGGGTTGTCTCCTGAGCCCGTCAAAAGGAGTGAAACTGTAAAAGGGCAGTTGGCCTTCGCCTATTGAAGGAAGGCCTCTAGTTGACGTCGGTGACCTCGTCGGTGGAGGAAGCCAAAAGTGGAGTAGGTCAAGACTGACCGAACCACTCTAAATCTCTGGTTTGCTTTTATTTTGAGCACTTTATCATTACTGCAAACCTCCTACATAGCTACTGCTCTCTGCGCTTTTACGAACAAGTTTCTAAGTTCTGATCTTTCCGAATCTGCATTCAGACGTAAATCGGTGTTTTCATACGATCTTTACATTGTAGTTTACATTTACGTTTTGATTCTATTTATAACTGCAAACTGTCTTCTGCGCTTTTACGAACGAGTTTCTTTGCAGTTTACGTTTACGTTTTGATTCCATTTATAATTGCAAACTACCTTCTGCGCTTTTACGAACAAGTGTCTAAGTTCAGATCTTTCCGAATCTGAGTTTAGACGCAAACTACGCTTAGACGCAATCTGCGCTTAGACGCAAACTGCGCTTAGACCCAAACTGCGCTTAGACGCAATCTGAGCTTAGACGCAAACTACGCTTAGATGCAAACTGCGCTTAGATGCAATCTGCATTTAGACGCAAACTGCATTTAGACGCAAACTGCGTAAACTGCGCTTAGATGCAAACTGCATTTAGACGCAAACTGCGTAAACTGCGCTTAGACGCAAACTGTGTTTATACATAAACTGCACTTAATCATAAGTAATCTTAGAATCGGCTTTTGCATCAAAATAGTTTTTATCGAACGAACGCAGCTTTCGTTTTTAATCGCTAAAAGATTTCCGCTGCACTAATTCACCCCCCCTCTTAGTGCTCTCGATCCTAACAATTGGTATCAGAGCCCGATTAACTCTCAAACGGATTAAAACCTAAGAGAGATGGCTTACGCTGGAAACCAAGAGGGCCATTCCATTACACGTCCACCCATGTTTAATGGGACGGACTACACCTATTGGAATACCCGAATGAGGATCTTTCTTATTTCTATGGACGTTGAACTCTGGAATCTTGTCGAGAATGGTTTTTCAAAGTCTTCTCTTCCAATGATCGATTGGAACTATTCGGAGAAGAAGGCTTTCGCTCTTAATGCAAAGGCTATGAATGACTTATTTTGCGCACTTGATAAAAACGAGTTAAATCGTGTTTCGATTTGTGAAACTGCATTTGATATTTGGCACACACTCGAAGTGACTCATGAAGGCACAAGTAGAGTGAAAGAGTCAAAAATCAATCTTTTGTTACACTATTTCGAACTTTTTCGGATGAAACCGTGTGAGACTATTAGCGACATGTTTACCCGTTTCACGGATATTGTCAACGGTCTAAAAGGACTCGGAAAAAGTTTTTCGGATTTTGAGCTCATAAATAAGATTCTAAGATCCCTTCCTAAAAGTTGGGATCCTAAAGTCACTGCTATTCAAGAGGCAAAAGATCTAAACAACTTCCCTCTTGAAGAACTAATTTGGTCATTAATGACCTACGAGATGACTTGCAAAGCTCATGAAGAGCAAGAAGACATCCTTCCAAAGAATAGGAAGGATATGACACTTAGAACTTTGGAAGATCACTTGAAAGAAAACTCAAGTGATGAGGACTGTGATGATGACTTGGCACTTCTAACAAGAAAATTTTAAAAATTCATTAAAAGAAACAAGTTTAAAAATGACACTAAAAGTAAACTTGAACCCAAGAAAGACCAAGTTATTTGCTATGAGTGCAAAAAGCCGGGACACTACAAGAGTGATTGCCTCTAAGCCAAAAGGAGAACAATAAAAAAGAAGGTTCACAAAGCAACATGGGATGATTCGAGCGCGTCTGAAGAAGAGGAGTCTAACACCGAGCAAGTTGCTCATTACGCCTTAATGGCCATCGGAGAGGAGGTAACAAACTTATTAGATGCTGATTTATCTTTCGATGAATTATTAAATGCCTTCCATGACTTATTTGATGAATGCAAGATTATCAACAGAAAATACAAATTGCTGAAAAAGGAGCATGATAGTCTTACTTGTGATTTTGATAAGTTAAAAATTGAATATCATGATAGTTTAAATTCATGTATTAAATGTCATGATCTAGAAACTCTCCAAAAAGAAAACTTGCTACTTAAGGACACCTTGAAGAAATTCGAGGTTGGTAGCAAGTCATTGAACATGATCCTTGCAAACAAGGGTCACATTCCAAAAAGAAGTGGAATTGGATTTGTGAGAAGTCCTCACCTAAATCCAACCACCTTTATAAAAGGCCCCATCTTACATGTTCAACACCAAGCAAAATGTAACTTTTGTTGTAAAATTGGACACAAGACGCATTATTGTCCATTCAAGAAAATTAGTCCAAACAAATTGATTTGGGTTCCTAAAGGAACCATGATAAACTCTATGCAATATGATAAACAATGTAGATCTATCTTTGAGGCACCCAAAAGCAAATGGGTACCTAAAAATCATCCTTTCTTGTAGAAACCTACACCATCGCAAGCTAGGAGCAAGAGATGGTACCTTGATAGTGGATGCTCAAGGCATATGACCGGAGATCCATCTCAATTCTCTAAGCTCACTAGCATAGACGAAGGCTATGTCACATTCGGAGACAACAACAAGGGTAAAATCATTGGCAAAGGAACCATAGGTAACAAATCAAACTTCTTTATTGAAGATGTTTTGTTAGTTGATGGTTTAAAACATAACCTCTTGAGCATTAGTCAATTATGTGATAAAGGATACACTGTCAAATTCGAATCTAATGCTTGCATCATTGAAAACCACATAAGAACATGTCTATGATTGCATTAAAACAAAATAACATATACACTATTGACATCAATGATTTATGTGATGAAATGTGTTTTGCGGTTATGAATGAGGATGCTTGGCTATGGCATAGAAGATTAGGTCATGCTAGCATGAAACTAATCACTCAAATATCATCTAGAGAACTTGTAAGAGGAATTCCTCATATCAAGTTCATCAAAGATAATGTATGTGATGCTTGCCAATTAGGTAAACAAATTAAGGGTAGTTTCAAAGCTAAGAATCAAATAAGCACCTCTAGGCCCTTACAATTGATCCATATGGACTTATTCGGACCAATCTCTACATCGACTCTTGGAGGTAGCAAGTACTCCTTTGTCATTGTTGATGACTATAGCAGATATACATGGACCTACTTCTTAAAACAAAAAAATGAATGCTTTAAATATTTTACCAAGTTTTGTAAACTTGTTCAAAATCAGAAGGGTTCTATGATTTCGTCAATTAGAAGTGATCATGGTGGAGAATTTCAAAACCATGACTTCCAAGAATTCTGTGAACTCAATGGATACAACCATAACTTCTCTACTCTAAGAAATCCTCAACAAAATGGGGTAGTAGAAAGAAAAAATCAAAATCTACAAGAAATGGCAAGAACCATGTTGAATGAACATAGCCTACCCAAATATTTTTGGGCCGAAGCCGTAAACACTGCATGCTATATTTTGAATAGAGTTCTAGTAAGACCCTTACTCACCAAAACTCCTTATGAGTTATGGAATAACAAAAAACCCAATGTCTCATATTTTAAAGTCTTTGGGTGTAAATGTTTTATCTTAAATGAAAAGGATAACTTAGGAAAATTCGATGCTAAATCTGATGAAGGAATCTTTCTTGGTTATTCTTCGGTTTCTAAAGCTTTTCGTATTTTCAATAAAAGAACTTTAATTATTGAAGAATCCATCCATGGTGTTTTCAATGAGATTTTCGAAATTAGGAAAAATGATCTTGATGATGATGTTAATTTTGATTCTTTGAATTTAAACGCAACCCCGTCTCCAACTAGCAACTTGGATGCATCCACTTCCCAGATTTCCTTACCCAAGGATTGGAAGTATGTAGATGCTCATCCTAAGGAGCTAATCTTAGGAGACACATCAAAGGGGGTTCAAACACGATCTTCTTTTAAAAATTTTTGTGCCAACGCCGCCTTTCTCTCCCAAATTGAACCCAAATGTGTTGATGAAGCCATGAAAGATGATTCATGGATTATCGCAATGTAAGATGAATTGAATCAATTTGAGAGAAATGAGGTGTGGACGCTTGTTCTTAGGCCAAATGACCATTTAGTAATTGGTACTAAATGGGTCTTTAGAAACAAGCAAGATGAAAATGGTATCGTGGTTAGAAACAAGGCTAGATTAGTGGCCAAAGGTTTCAACCAAGAAGAAGGTATCGATTATGAAGAAACCTTCGCTCTTGTGACTCGATTGGAGGCCATAAGAATGCTCCTTGCCTACGCTAGTAGTAATAATTTTAAATTATTTCAAATGGATGTTAAAAGCACTTTTCTTAATGGCTTTATTTCCGAAGAAGTCTATGTTGAACAACCTCATGGATTTGAAAATAATAGTCTCCCTAATCATGTGTTTAGATTAACTAAAGCTCTCTATGGTTTAAAACAAGCTCCAAGGGCTTGGTATGAGAGACTTAGTTCTTTTCTTATTGAAAATAATTTCATAAAATGCAAGGTTGATACTACATTATTCATCAAGAACTTTGAAAATAATTTTCTCATTGTTCAAATTTATGTTGATGATATTATCTTTGGTTCTACGAATGAATCTCTTTGTGAATCCTTTGCTAAAACTATGAGTCTTGAATTCGAAATGAGTCTAATGGGAGAGTTAACATTCTTCTTAGGTCTACAAATCAGACAACTAAGCAATGACATCTTTATTAGTCAAACTAAATATGCTATGAGTTTACTAAAGAAGTTTAATATGAATAACTCAAAAGCTATTAACACTCCTATGAGCACCTCCACTAAGTTAGAAATTGATGAAAGTGGAAAAAACTTCGATCAAAAAACTTATAGGGGTATGATAGGAAGTTTACTTTACCTCATTGCAACTAGACCAGATATCATGTTCAGTGTAGGACTTTGTGATAGATTTCAATCAAACCCTAAGATATCTCATCTCAAAGCAGTTAAAAGAATACTCAGATATCTTAATGGTACCACAAATCTAGGATTATGGTACCCAAAATCAGAGAATCTTGAGTTAATTGCTTATGCTGATGCAGACTTCGTTGGCTGTAGACAAGATAGAAAAAGCACATCAGGAACATGTCAATTCTTAGGACATGCCCTTGTTTCCTGGTCATCTAAAAAACAAAACTCGGTTGCACTATCAACAACTGAAGCTGAATATATTGCAGCAAGTGCATGCTGTGCACAAGTTGTTTAGATGAAAAACACCTTAGAAGATTACAAAGTTCATCTTAAAAATATTCCCATTAAATGTGATAACACAAGTGCAATATGTCTAACAAAAAACCCTATACAATACTCAAGAACAAAACATATTGACATCAGACATCACTTTATACGAGATCATGTTACGAATCATGATATAATCATAGAATTCATTGATACGAAACATCAACTAGCTGATATCTTTACAAAACCTCTAAGTGAAGAACAATTTGATTTTATAAGAAGAGAATTAGGAATGTTGATGTGTTCGAATACTTAAACTAGTTAAAATTATTTTTCGGACGTTATTGATTACTATTACATGCCTTGGTATCACTTGATCAAATAACATATTGGAAATTATGTGACAAATGTTTTTGAAAATCAGTAGCTTACTCATATCTGAATGCATGTAAGAAGTTCATCTTATTTTCGGTTTGAATGCTAAAAAAAGGATTTTCCTGTACACTCTTATGAAAACTTTTTGAAAAATGAGTTTCCTCCTTCAAGCAACGAACTATAACATAACAAGGAGAAGAGATATTCAAAGCATTATATGTGTCATGCCTTCCTTTATGTGCTTGATAACCTGCTAGAATCACATCTACCATGCTTTTTGATAATGCTACCATGCTTTTTGTTTATGACAAAGGGGGAGAAAAATATGAATTGATATGGTTGCTATTACTGATGTTATGATTAGGCCATACCTGCTATCACTGATAATGATATGGTTGCTATTACTGATGTTGATATGGTTGCTATCACTGATGCTATGATTAGGCCATACTTCCAAGAAATATATGATTGCCATATCCCTGTATCAAGATATCAAACAAAAATTTGCATCGTACGAACTGATATCTTACCATGTGATGCAATGCTACACTTGCTAAAATATTCGAAATGTGTACATCATGTAATGATATCAAAATCTTGCTTCACAGCTTTACATGTCGATATCTTACAATATGATGAATTGCTACGATAACCATCATTCAAATTTGTTAAATTTGAAAATGTATGTCAAGCCTTGACATCATCTTCAAAGAGATACATTATGATAGGAATCATGATGGGAATATGTCTCTTGAATTTATAAAGTTTTAAATTCAAGAAGTATGGCATATAGACAGGGGGAGTTAAGGTTAACTCCATTATCAATTGATTATCATCATAAAAAAGGGGGAGATTGTTGAATCTCGGATTTTGATGATGAAGTCAATTGTCATTTATTGTCTAATGTATGTGTTGAGATAAGTGTGCAGGATTAACTACGATGAAAGTAAGACATGCAGCAGGAGTTGCGCCGGAGTCATGACAATGATCACGTTGGGAGTTCGAGAGCTCGACGGAAGTTCGGACAGTCATCGGAGGTTCTGCGGGAACAAATCCGAGAAGTCCAGAAGCTTGCCAAAGGAGCTCGTCGGAACTTGCCAAGTGGATCATCGCAGTCCAGGAGTTTGCCGGAAGTCCGCAGGAGCATCACCGAGGGTTCATCGGATGATCGACGGAAGTTCGCCGGAAACTCACCGGAAGAAGCGAGTGATGCACCGAAGCAAGCTGCAGAATATGTCTTAGGAAATAATCATAGTTAGCACTTTGATTAAGTTAGAAATGGGAGGTGATCCCATTAGCTTAATCCTGGGGCAATTGGGCCCTTGAAGAACTCAAATTGGGTCGAATGGTTCAACCCATTCGGACCCAGGTTGCTGTGGGAGGTGCAACCGCCCAGGCAGGGAGGTAGCACCGCCCAGGCTATGTCTCCCAGCGTGACTGGGCGGTGCAACCACCCTAGCCAAAAGGTGCAACCGCCCAGGGCTAAGTCTCCGAGCGAGACTGGGCGGTGCAACCTCCTCTGTCAGGAGGTAGCACCGCCAGAGCTCAAGTTTCGAGCTCTGCCAGGCGGTGCAACCGCCTGAGCTCGGTCTTCGAGCTCTGGCAAAGAGGTGCAACCGCCCCTGACAGAGGTGGCACCGCCCAGAGGCTCAGTCTTCGAGCTCTGCCAGGTGGTGCAACCTCACCAGTCAGGAGGTGCAACCGCCTGATCCCGGAATTTCGGGATTTGATCATTTTGAGCTCCAAATTTGAACTGGGTTGGGGCCTATAAATACCCCACCCATTCAACACTGAAAAGATACAGACCTGCACCAAATTCTTGATCTTTTCTGTGATTCTAAGAGCTCAAATTTTGTAAAGTCCAAAAGTTCTCCTCTTTCTGTTCTTCAAGTCTTGAGTTGTATAGAGAGGAGAGAAAGGTTTTGTAATGGTTGTCTCCTGAGCCCGTCAAAAGGAGTGAAACTATAAAAGGGTAGTTGGCCTTCGCCTATTGAAGGAAGGCCTCTAGTTGACGTCGGTGACCTCATCGGTGGAGAAAGCCAAAAGTGGAGTAGGTCAAGACTAACCGAACCACTCTAAATCTTTGGTTTGCTTTTATTTTGAGCACTTTATCATTACTGCAAACCTCCTACATAGCTATTGCTCTCTGTGCTTTTACGAACAAGTTTCTAAGTTCTGATCTTTCCGAATCTGCATTCAGATGTAAATCGGTGTTTTCATACGATCTTTACATTGTAGTTTACATTTACGTTTTGATTCTATTTATAACTGCAAACTGTCTTCTACACTTTTACGAACGAGTTTCTTTGCAGTTTACGTTTACGTTTTGATTCCATTTATAACTGCAAACTGCCTTCTGCGCTTTTACGAACAAGTGTCTAAGTTCATATCTTTCCGAATCTGAGTTTAGACGCAAACTGCGCTTAGACGCAAACTGCGCTTAGACGCAATCTGAGCTTAGATGCAAACTGCGCTTAGATGCAAACTGCGCTTAGACGCAATCTACATTTAGACGCAAACTGCATTTAGACGCAAACTGCATTTAGACGCAAACTGCGTAAATTGCGCTTAGACGCAAACTGCGTAAACTGCGCTTAGATGCAAACTGTGTTTAGACATAAACTACACTTAATCATAAGTAATCTTAGAATCGGCTTTTGCATCAAAATAGTTTTTATCGAACGAACGCAGCTTTCATTTTTAATCGCTGAAAGATTTCCGCTGCACTAATTCACCCCCCCTCTTAGTGCTCTCGATCCTAACAATTAGGTCAACTCAATTAGGGGCCAATTGGGCCCAAGTTTGAGATGTGTTGGGCCAAGTGAAAGGCCCAAACAGTGACCCAAACTAATGGAACCGTCGGTGGCATAGTCTCTAAGACTGTGTCAAGCGATGGTACCGCTAGTCTAGGTGGTGGTATCACTCAAACTCAATCTCCGAGAGATTGTCAGGTGGTGGTATCGCCAAGACTTAGTCTCCGAGAGACTATTAACCGATAGTACCGCTAGTTTGGCGATGGTACTGCCCAAACATAGTCTCTCAAGCAGTAGTACCACTAGATTGAGCGGTGGTACTACCCAGTATAAGTGCTGTAGGCAGTGGTACAAATACCCCTATCATCCCTAGTTAATACATCTCCAAGTTTGAATCTATTTTGAACCTATAAATACCACTCTCATCCCTGGTTAATACACATAAGAACTGAGAGCAAAAAAGTAGAAAAATGCTATTGTAATCTTGTGAGAACTCCTCTCAAGTTCTAAGTGTTAGTGTGGTTTAAGAGAAGAGTAAGTGGGGGTGTAAAGGTTCTCTACTGAACCTACCAAAAGGAGAATCAAGTGTAAAATGGTAGTTAATCTTCGCCCGTTGAAAGAAGATCATTAGTGGACGTCCATGGCCTCGATGTAATAGGAATCGGGAGTGGATGTAGGTCACGACGACCGAACCACTATAAAACTTGGTTTGCATTTCTATTCTTGCTATTTACCTTCACAACAAACTACCTTACTTGCTTTACTTCCACTACACTTACGAATACACTTTTAAAGTTAAATATTTCCTATACAGGCTTTGTCGAAATATTTTTTTATCGAACGAGATTCTTGAACCGACGTGATTTATCTACTGCACTAATTCACCCCACCCTCTTAGTGTTGACTCGATCTTAACAATTGGTATCAGAGCCACGTCTTTCTCATTTGGTTTAATACAAAAAAAAAAAGGCTTCTTTCGGCTTTCAAGAGGGCTTTTCTATCGTTCGTCCTCCCATGTTCAATGGGACAGACTACATTTATTGAAAAACTCGGATGAGATTTTTCTTGCTTTCTTTGGATTTAAATTTATGGACTATTATTGAAAATAACTTTCAAAAATCTTCTAAACCAATGAACGAATGAAATAATTTGGAGAAGAAGATTTTTTTTAAAAATGCTAGAGCTATGAATGCGCTATTTTGCACTTTATAGATAAAACTAAATTCAATCGAGTTTCTATTTGCAAAACGACTTTTGATATTTGGCATACACTCGAAATCACTCACGAAGGCATGAATAGAGTTAAAGAGTTTAAAGTCAATCTTTTAATACATTATTTTGAACTATTTTGAATGAAGCCAAGCGAAACCATTATTGACATGTACACCCGTTTTATTGATGTAATCGATATTTTAAAAGCTCTTGACAAATATTTTTTGAATTTTGAACTTGTTAACAAAATATTAAGATCTCTTCCAAAAAGTTGGGATCCTAAAATCACGACAATATAAGAGTCAAAGGACTTGAACCATTTTCCCATTGAAGAACTAATTGGGTCATTGATGGCCCACAAAATGAGTTATATGGCTCATGAAGAGCTTGAGAACAACCTTCCAAAGAACATTAATGATTTGGCACTTAGAACAAATGAAGACCACTCGAGCGAAAGCTCAAGTGATGATGACTTTGAACTCTTGACTATAAAGCTTAAAAAAATTTTAAAATAAAAATTTAAGAACAAAAATGAACCTAAGAAAAAGAAGCTATAAAAAAGAAGAAAACACTCAAGGTGGCTTGGGACGAATCAAATTCATTCGAAGATGAAGAACAATCCAACAAAGATGAGGTGTCAAACTACACCTTAATGGCTTTCAACAACGAGTTAACCAAAATCTTGTTACTTTATTTTGACATTATATTATGCATTTCACGAGTTATTTTTAAATTAGTTTAAAAAAATTATATATAATTTTTTTAAAAAATTACATGATGTAATGAAAATGTTAAAAGTTTTTGGGATCATGTTTATCTTTCTAGTGTTTTTGAAAAATTAAAAAAAATGATCATGACAATTGCATGTTAACTCCTAGCACTAAGCATGAAAAATTAGATTTACTTAAAAAGAAAAATACATTACTATAACAAACAAAATAATTTTGATTAAAAATGAAATCATGCTTGATGAGTTAATGATGCATAATGATGTAATGATGTAATGGAAATGTTAAAAAGTTTTGGTATCATGCTTACGATTTTATAATTATGCATAGTGATTTGAAGTAATATGATTTTTGGGTAATTTATAGTTTATTGAGCTTGAATATTTCTATGATTTCCATATTACTTTGCGATTATAAATAATGAAGCATGGCCTTTGTACGAAAGACTTGAACATGAAATCAATCACAAAATTTGGAACTAAAAAAACTTGAAATATCTTTAATCTTATAGGAATCTATCTACGTTGCTTTCATTGAATTTTTCGAAAAGTGATTTTGATGATGATTTTGGATTCTTTTTCATATGATTTATTTTAATAATGAGATGATATATCCAATCGAATAATTTATCGATGTTTGTAACTTGAGATTTATTTTATATGAAATATTTTTCTTGATTCACGTATGATTTACTTGTCTAAGAGAAGATTTATCCAAACGAATCTTGATTCTTAACATTAATAATTTGAGATTTATTTGAATCAAGATATATTATTTGATCTTCTATGATTCTATTCATTATTTACTAAAAGAGAGATTTGTCAAGATGAATTATTCATGAATTGATTTTTCATATTAATATCCTTCGTGTCATGATTTTTATATGACTCTTTAGTAATTATAATCTATCTATGTCTTTTTTTATGAATCTCTTGAAAATGATTTTGATTTGATAATTTGAATTTGAATGAGCTTTATCTTGATTTTTTGAGATTTATAACTTGAGATTTCTTATGTATAAATCAAGACATTATATTATTTGATCTCCTATGTTTCTTTTTGCTATTTATAAAAGAAGAGATTTGTTGAAATAAATCATGTCTTGTGGCATTCATGATTTGATATTAATATCTTTCATGTCATGATTTATTAATGATATTCTTTTGTATTCATAAATTATATATCTCATCATCAAATTAATCTTTTTTCTGATGACTTGAACATTTATACCATTATTTTCTTCCCTTCTTCTTTCTTGTTTACAATAACAAAAGGGGGAAAGAAAATAGCTAACATATCAAGAGAATCAAATTTACTAGCTTGAATGATAGACTTAGACATGTTAGATCTCCCAAATGAATAAATTCTTCTTATACATTTTTCGGATCATGATATTGATTTCTCGATTTCTCGATTTTTAGATTTGAATTTTCTTTTTGAATCAAGATCATTTCCTATCATTCTTTCTATATACAAAAGAAGAGATGTCAAAAATCATAACTTGATCTTTTAATTTTGATGATTGGAATAAAGATTGGAATATTGATGTAAATTTATTATTTATCTTTATTATGCTTTGAAAATTATTGTAAAGAGAAAAATAATTATAAAATTGTATTCTTCCCTTCTTTTTGACAATGACAAATGATGAGATAAAATCTGCTAGCTTGCATGATGATATATGCAAGAAGAAGCTACAACTTAGCTTGCACATCGCAAAGAGAGCAAAACTTGCTAGCTTGCTCATCTCAAAAGAGAAGATGTGCTATCTTGTAAATCTCAAGAGAAATAACGTTTGCTAGCTTGCATATTTCAAGAAGATACAAAAACATACTATCTTGCACTTCTCAAAAGAGAAGAAAGAATTCACTAGCTTGCATGTTGTAAAGTGATAAAAAATTTGCTAGCTTGTATGTTGCAAAACTTGCATATCTCTAAAACTTGATAGTTACACTTCTCTTTTTTGTTGATGACAAAGGGGGAGAAGATATGATGATATGAGAATCATATGTGGTAGGATGTAAGATACTTTGATATTTTGATACCATGATGATTTGAAATATTTATGATGATGCATGCAAAACTTATGATAATGATGCATACAATGCAATGATATGCATATAATGTGTTGCAAATATTCATGATTAAATTTACTTTGACTTGAATTCAATTTGAATTCAAGGTTCTATCAATATGACATATTGATAGGGGGAGTTAAGGTTAACTCTGTCATTAATTGGTTGTCATCATCAAAAAGGGAGAGATTGTTGAATCTTAGATTTTGATGATGAAATCAAATGATGTGTTTGTTATCTAATGTGTGTTTAAGTGATGCAGGACTAGCTTCCATCAAAAGTGGCAAATCGATTAAAGTAGGAGGAATCAAACATTGGGCCGGAGCAAACATGTCAGAAGATTGGACGTCGGGCCAGAGGATTAGTTGACATGTCGACAGAAGGCTTTAGTCCGTGAATTCGGGCTTTAGGCTAAGAAGATTGGACATTGCATCAAGGAGATCAGATATTGCGAGAAGACAACTTGCTGATTGGGCAATACGTCCAAGGAGAGGACGATGCACCAAAGGATCAAACGAAACACCGGAAGAACCATCGATTATGTCTAGATTGAGTTAGTTAAGAGTCTAATTGAGTTGGTTTAGAATATAATTAGGTAAACTCAATTAGAGGCCAGTTGGGTCCAAGTTTGGGCTATATTGGGCCAAGTGAAAGGCCCAAACAGTGACCCAAACTAGTGGAATCGTCGGTGGCACAGTCTCGGAGACTATGTTAGGTGGTGGCACCGCCAATCTTGGCGGTGGTACCGGTGGTATCGCATAGACTCAATCTCCGAGAGACTATCGAGCAGTGGTACCGCCAGACCGCCCAAACTCAATCTTCGAGAGATTGTCAGGCGGTGGTACTATCAGTCTAGGTGGTGGTACCACCTAGACACAATCTCCTAGGCGGTGGTACCGCCAAACTAGGTGGTGGTACCGCCCAGTGTTAGTGCTGCAGGCAGTGGTACCGCAAATACCCGGGATGAGACTAGTTTTGGCTCTAAGTTTGAATCTATTTGAAGCCTATAAATACCTCTCTCATTCCTAGTTAATACACATAAGAACTAAGAGCAAAAAAGTAGAAAAATGCTATTGTAATATTGTGAGAACTCTTCTCAAGCTCTAAGTGTTAGTGTGGTTTAAGAGAGGAGTAAGTGGGGGTATAAAGGTTCTCTCCTGAACTTGTCAAAAGGAGAATCGAGTGTAAAAGGGTAGTTTATCTTCGCCCGTTGAAAGAAGATCATTAGTGGACACCGGTGGCCTCGACGTAAGAGGAATCGGGAGTGAATGTATATCACGACGACCGAACTACTATAAAACTTGGTTTGCATTTCTATTCTTACTATTTACCTTCACTACAAATTGCCTTACTTACTTTACTTCCACTACGCTTACAAATACGCTTTTAAAGTTAAATATTTCATATATAGGCTTTATCGAAATGTTTTTTTATCGAACGAGATTCTCGAACCAATATGATTTATCTACTACACTAATTCACCCTCCGTCTTAGTGCTGACTCGATCCTAACACCTGACACCCTGCCATTGGACGGTACCACTGCCCAGTCTAGTGGTATAACCGCCTAATAGTCTCTTAGAGAATGAGTTTGGGTGGTGCCACCACCTGACACAATCTCGGAGACTGTGCCATGATGGTTCCACTTGTTGGGTCACTGTTTGAGCTTTTCAGTTGGCCCAACACAGCCCAAACTTGGGCCCAATTGGCCCCTAATTGAGTTGGCCCATTTCCAACCCAATTACGTCTAAAACCTACTTTGATCTAAATAATTATTACAAAGCTAATCAAATGTTGTCCGACATGTCATTATTTCTTCGACGCCTCGTCCAATTCTTCGACGCATCATCCTCTCTTGCGGCCCCTATTGCTCAATCAGCCAGTTGACTTCTGCAACTCTGATTTTCTTGGCGTAATTTTCGCTCTTCTTGGCCTGATGCTCGAACCCATGGCTCAAGGCCTTTTGTCGATATGTCGATCGATCCTTCGGCTCAACGTCCAATCTTCTAACATGTTCTACTCCGACCCAACATGATTCTTCCTGCTTTAATTGTCTCTCCCTAATCAAAGCTTCCTGCATCACTCAAAACACAGATCAGATCATAAACACATCAATTGGTTTTATCATCAAAATCCGAGATTCAACAATATCCCCCTTTTTGATGATGACAATGTTGAATCTCGGATTTTGATGATAAAATCAATTGATGAGTTATTTGATCTAATCCATATTATTGAGTTAAGTATGCGGGATTAACTACGATAACCAGAAAACACAAAGCAAGAATACCGGAGTCAAGTTCGATGAACGTTTAAGAGTCCGAAGAATCGTCGGAGATGCTGATGGAACCAACCGAGAAGAAATCGGGAACCTATTGGAAGTTCGCCGAAGAGATCGTCGTAGGTTCGCAGAGATCACCGAGAAGTCTCGGCTACTCATTAAAGTCATCACAAGTTCAGGAGCGTGCTTGGACCCCGTCGGAAGAAGTTCGTCGGAAAGCTCGACGGAACAAGACTTGACATTCGCGGTTGATAAAATTGCTTAGGATGTGTTTTGTTATGTAGTTCACTTGTAATTAGGATTAGGATTAAGAAGATAATCCTATATCCTGGTTAGGGGCCAATTGGGCCCGAGTTCGGACTAGTTTAGGCCAAGATTGAAGCCCAACTAGTGGCTGAAAACACTGTAGTCGGGCTGAAAACACTGTAGGCGGTGGCACCGCCCAGCACCCGAGAGCTGGGCGGTGACACCTCCTGGGCTGGGCGGTTGCACCGCCCAGCACCCGAGCGCTGGGCGGTGGCACCGCCAGCATCGGGAAACCAAAGAGAATTCAAATTTGGAGCCCAAATTTTGGAGCCCAAATTTGAATCCTCTTGAGGCCTATAAATACCCCTCAAAACTCAGCTGAGGATACAACTTTTTGTGTAGCAAAAGTTTGAGAGAAAGGTCTTAGAAAAGTGTTAGCTTGTCTTCTTTTCAATTTGCTAGTGTTCACCTCATCTCTTCTCGAAAATCTGTAAGAGAGTGAACCGCTTGTAAAGAGTTGTAAGAGGGGTATTTACCCTTCCATTTCAAGAGACTTGCTAGTGGAAGGTGGGAGCCTCATCGAAGAGGGGCCTCGCAAGTGGAGTAGGTCATTTGACCGAACCACTCTAAAATTGGCGTGATTCTTGGTTTGCATTTCATTATTTCTATTTACATTATTGCAAACCTTCTTATATACTTTAAGTTCCTTATTACTTTTGCTGCACATATTTAAGAATACGCTTTCAAGATTAAGCTTTTCAAGTTCCGTTCTTATCGTACGAAAGATTTACTAAAACCGAAGTTTTAATCCGCTGCACTAATTCACCCCCCCCTCTTACTGCCGCTCCGATCCTAACAATTGGTATCAGAGCAAGGTTATCTCTCATATTTGGTTTAATACCCAAGAGAGATGGCTTACTCCGGCATGCAAGAGGGCCATTCTATTGCACGACCACCTTTCTTTAATGGGTCGGATTACACATATTGGAAGACTCGCATGAGGATCTTCCTCATTTCTATGGACTTTGAGCTTTGGTCTATTGTCGAGAATGGATTTCAAAAATCTTCTCTTCCGATGAGCGAATGGAATGAATCGGAGAAGAAGGTTTTTGCTTTAAATGCAAAGGCTATGAATGCCTTGTTTTGTGCACTAGACAAAAACGAATTTAATCGTGTTTCAATTTGTGATTCGGCTTTTGATATTTGGAGAACTCTTGAGGTCACTCATGAAGGCACTAGCCGAGTGAAAGAGTCCAAAATCAACATCCTTGTGCACTCTTATGAACTTTTCCGAATGAAACCAAGTGAGTCCATCGGAGACATGTACACCCGGTTTATGGATGTCATCAATGGACTCAAAGCTCTTGGTAAAGATTTTACTAACTTTGAACTAGTAACTAAAATCTTAAGATCCCTCCCTAAAAGTTGGGATCCAAAAGTCATGGCCATTCAAGAGGCCAAAGACCTTAAAGTATTCCCTCTTGAAGAACTCATTGGGTCTCTAATGACCTATGAAATGACATGTCAAGCTCATGACGAGCTCGAGAACCCCCTTCCAAAGAACAGGAAGGATATGACACTCAAATCACAAGAAGACCACTTGAAAGGAACATCAAGTGATGAGGACAGTGACAATGACATTGCACTTTTGACTCAAAAATTCAAAAAATATTTAAGGAAGAACAAATTTAAAAATAATACAAAAAATAAATTTGAACAAAAGAAGGACCAAGTGATTTGCTATGAATACAAAAAACCGGGACACTACAAGAACGATTGCCCTCAAGCCAAAAAGAGAACATCAAAGAAGAAGGCGCTAAAGGCAACGTGGGTTGATTCAAGTGCATCCGAAGAAGAGGAGTCCAACACCGAGCAAGTTGCTCATTACACGCTAATGGCTTTAGGAGAAGAGGTATGTGATTTATTTAATGAAGATTTATCTTTTGAAGAACTCTCTATCGCTTTTCATGAATTATTTAATGAATGTAGAACTGTTAGCAAGAAGTTAAGTATCTTAAAGAAAGAGCATGCTTTGCTACAAGATAAGTTTGATAATATTCAAACTCCTCCATGCTCTAAGTGTGAGCATTTAGAAGCAATAAAAAATGAAAATTTGCTTCTTAAAGGAACCTTAAACAAGTTTAAGGTTGGTAGCAAAGGATTAGATATGATCCTTGCACACAAGGGTCATATCGTAAATAGAAATGGAATTGGATTTGTAAAAGGATTACATCAAAATCCTACCCCTTTCATAAAAGGACCTACATTACATGTTTCCTCTTATATGCAATGCAACTTCTGTTGTAAATCCGGACATATTGCCTACAAATGTCCTTTTAGGAAAATGAGTTCACAAAAATTAATATGGGTTCCTAAAGGAACTATAAAGGATTCGATAATAAATAACAAAGTTAGTGGGTCAATTTTTGAGGCACCCAAAATCAAATGGGTACCTAAAAATCATCCTCTTTTGTAGAAAAACCCACAAGCTAGGAGCAAGAGATGATATCTCGATAGTGGATGCTCAAGACATATGACTGGAGATCCATCTCATTTCTCTATGCTCACTAGCAAAGAAGAAGGGTACGTCACCTTCGGAGACAACAACAAAGGCAAAATCATTGGCAAGGGAACTATTGGTAACAAATTTAGTTTTTCCATTGATGATGTTTTACTAGTTGATGGATTGAAACACAATCTCTTAAGTATAAGTCAACTATGCGATAAAGGTTATATCGTTAGGTTTGAATCAAATATGTGCATTGTTGAAAAACCAAATCATAACATGACTATGATTGCGTTAAAACAAAATAATGTCTATACCATCAATCTTGATGAACTAAGTAATGAAATGTGTTTCTCCGCCGTAAATGATGATGCTTGGCTTTGGCATAGGAGATTAGGTCATGCAAGCATGAAAACAATATCTAAAATCTCATCTCAAAAACTAGTACGAGGGATTCCGAATATGAAGTTTATTAAGGATAAGGTATGCGATGCATGTCAACTAGGGAAACAAATAAAAACAAGCTTCAAACCAAAAAATCAAATTAGCACCACTAGACCGTTACAATTGATCCATTTGGACTTATTTGGACCAATTGATACAACAAGTCTAGGTGGAAGCAAATATGCTTTTGTGATTGTGGATGACTACTCTAGATACACTTGGACCTATTTCTTAACTCACAAAAGTGATTGTTTCAATTGTTTCTCTAAATTTTGTAAACTCACTCAAAACGAAAAAGGTTTCATGATTTCATCAATACGAAGTGATCATGGTGGCGAATTTCAAAACCATGACTTTCAAAATTTTTGTGAAGTTAATGGATACAATCATAACTTCTCCACTCCGAGAAATCCCCAACAAAATGGAGTAGTTGAAAGAAAAAATAGAAACCTACAAGAAATGGCAAGAACTATGTTAAATGAACATAGTTTACCTAAGTATTTTTGGGCCGAAGCCGTAAATACGGCTTGCTACATCATGAATAGAGTCCTAATAAGACCTTCCATATCAAAAACTCCCTATGAATTATGGAATAACAAAAAACCAAATATTTCCTATTTTAAAGTTTTCGGTTGTAAATGCTTTATTTTAAATGAAAGGGATGCCTTAGGAAAATTTGATGCTAAATCCGATGAAGGCATCTTTCTTGGTTACTCTTCCGTTTCGAAAGCTTTTCGGGTTTTTAATAAAAGAACCTTAGTAATTGAAGAGTCTATTCATGTAGTCTTTAATGAAGTCTCAAATTTTAAGAAAAATGATTTTGACGATGATCTTGGTTTTGATAATTTGAATTTAAATGAACCCCTTCCTCAAAATAGCAACTTGGATGCACCTTCTTCCGAAATTTCCTTACCTAAGGAATGGAAGTATATAGATTCTCATCCAAAGGAGCTAATTATAGGGGATACATCTAAAGGGATTCAAACTCGTTCCTCTTTCAAGAATTTTTGTGCTAATGCCGCCTTCCTCTCTCAAATCGAACCTAAGTGCATTGACGAGGCCATAAAAGATGATTTTTGGGTTATTGCAATGCAAGAGGAATTAAATCAATTTGAGAGAAATAAGGTGTGGGAGCTTGTTCCTAGACCTAGTGACCATTTAGTCATTGGTACTAAGTGGGTCTTTAGAAACAAGCAAGACGAAAATGGTATCGTGGTTAGAAACAAGGCTAGACTAGTGGCCAAAGGTTTCAACCAAGAGGAAGGTATCGATTACGAAGAAACCTTCGCTCCCGTGGCTCGATTAGAAGCCATAAGGATGCTCCTTGCCTATGCTAGTAGTTATAATTTTAAACTATTTCAAATGGATGTCAAAAGTGCCTTCTTGAATGGTTTTATTTCCGAAGAAGTATACTCTTTTTCCTAATCATGTATTCAAATTGACTAAGGCTCTCTATGGCTTGAAACAAGCTCCTAGAGCTTGGTATGAAAGGCTTAGTTCCTTTCTTATTTTAAATAATTTTACCAAAGGCAAGGTTGATACTACATTGTTTATTAAATATTTTGAAAATAATTTTCTTATTGTGCAAATTTATGTTGATGATATTATTTTTGGCTCTTCGGATGAATCACTATGTGAATCGTTTGCCAAATCTATGAGTCATGAATTCGAAATGAGTTTAATGGGGGAATTAACTTTCTTTTTAGAATTACAAATCAAACAACTTAAGGATGGTATATTTCTTAACCAATCTAAATATACGTTAGAATTGTTAAAACGATTTAACATGGATAATTCAAAAGAAATAAACACCCCTATGAGTATTGCGACTAAGTTAGATATGGATGAAATTAGTGAAAATTTCGATCAAAAAACATATAGGGGTATGATAGGTAGTCTACTCTACCTTACTGCGACTAGACCAGATATCATGTTTAGTGTAGGACTTTGTGCTAGGTTTCAATCAAATCCTAAACTATCTCATCTTAAAAGTGTTAAAAGAATATTTAGGTATCTTAAAGGAACTCCAAATTTAGGTTTATGGTATCCAAAATCTGAAAATTTTGATTTAATGGCTTATGCGGATGCCGATTTTGGCGGATGTAGAATAGATAGAAAAAGTACATCCGGAATATGCCAATTTTTAGGACATGCACTTGTTTCTTGGACTTCCAAGAAACAAAATTCAGTAGCACTATCTACGGCGGAAGCCGAATACATTGCTGTAAGTGCATGCTGTGCACAAGTTGTTTGGATGAAAAACACATTAGAAGACTATGGAATTCACTTTAAAAATATTCCCATAAAATGTGATAATACTAGTGCCATATGTCTTACTAAAAATCCAATTCAACATTCTAGAACTAAGCACATCGACGTTAGGCATCATTTCATACGCGATCATGTCCTTAACAATGATGTTGTTCTAGAATTCATTGACACAAAGCATCAATTAGCAGATATATTCACAAAAGCCTTGAATGAAGACCAATTTGAATTCATTAGAAGGGAATTAGGTATGTTAAATTGTCCCTAAACAATAAACTTGTTTGATTGGATTTTCTGTAAAGTTTTTCATATTCTTTCCATCTCTCGGTGAATCTAATCCTTCTCCTTCAAATTCCATATGACATGTTGTGAAATCTCGAAATCGATTTTGATAACTTGATTATGAATTTCAAGTTAGCAATTTGATTTAAATAAGTTTTATCTAAATCATAACCTTGATCTTGCAAAATTGGAATCACAAATAATATCTTTTGGCATTCATGAATTGATAAATATGAAAGTATTGGCATTCATGACTTGAATTTGATTGAAACATTGTATGCTTAAATTAATCATTCTCCTATGTTTCAAAATCCTTTAAATGCCTTATATGATAATTGAAAAGCAATATTGAGATTCTAATGTATTTAACGATTTAAATGAGTTTGTATTCGAATTATGATCTTGACTTCGTGAGATTACTACTTGAATTTTTATCCCAATCTCTCTCTTGTAAATCTACAATTTCTGTTATTTATAGAAAGAAGAGATTAGATAATATGAATGCATGCTGAATTTTCCTCTAAAATGATCTCTGCATAAATATTTTTGCATACTTAATTTTTCAATGATAAAATCGTTGTATGACAAAATATGTGCTTCAAGTCTCATTTCCCTTTTTGTTGATGACAAAGGGGGAGAAAAGTGATGACTTATATCATTCTTAATAGCATGCCAAAATATGAATTGCAAAATCCTTGAAAATATCGTAAGATTGATTGATCATATTGAATGCATGTCTAAAATGTATAATCATGCAATTCAAGTTGAAAATCTTTATCTCTTGTCATAGTAAAATTTGTCTCTTATCTTTCGACTTGAAAAAGATTTTCATCAAAGTTTCGCATTTACATTATGCTTAATAAGAATAACGATAAGTTCTACGGTTAGAGCTTATCGATTTATACTTGAATTCAATGGATGAAATTCAAGTGTTTTATCTTCTCATAATATGGCATATAGATAGGGGGAGTTACGTTTAACTCCATCATCAATTGATTGTCATCATAAAAAAGGGGGAGATTGTTGAATCTCGGATTTTGATGATAAAATCAATTGATGAGTTATTTGATCTAATCCATATTATTGAGTTAAGTATGCAGGATTAACTACGATAACCAGAAAACACAAAGCAAGAATACCGGAGTCAAGTTCGATGAACGTTTAAGAGTCCGAAGAATCGTCGGAGATGCTGATGGAACCAACCGAGAAGAAATCGGGAACCTATTGGAAGTTCGCCGAAGAGATCGTCGTAGGTTCGGAGAGATCACTGAGAAGTCTCGGCTACTCATTAAAGTCATCACAAGTTCAGGAGCGTGCTTGGACCCCGTCGGAAGAAGTTCGTCGGAAAGCTCGCCGGAACAAGACTTGACGTTCGCGGTTGATAAAATTGCTTAGGATGTGTTTTGTTATGTAGTTCACTTGTAATTAGGATTAGGATTAAGAAGATAATCCTATATCCTGGTTAGGGGCCAATTGGGCCCGAGTTCGGACTAGTTTAGGCCAAGATTGAAGCCCAACTAGTGGCTGAAAACACTGTAGTCGGGCTGAAAACACTGTAGGCGGTGGCACCGCCCAGCACCCGAGAGCTGGGCGGTGACACCTCCTGGGCTGGGCGGTTGCACCGCCCAGCACCCGAGCGCTGGGCGGTGGCACCGCTTGGCTGGGCGGTGGCACCGCCAGCATCGGGAAACCAAAGAGAATTCAAATTTGGAGCCCAAATTTGAATCCTCTTGAGGCCTATAAATACCCCTCAAAACTCAGCTGAGGATACAACTTTTTGTGTAGCAAAAGTTTGAGAGAAAGGTCTTAGAAAAGTGTTAGCTTGTCTTATTTTCAATTTGCTAGTGTTCACCTCATCTCTTCTCGAAAATCTATAAGAGAGTGAACCGCTTGTAAAGAGTTGTAAGAGGGGTATTTACCCTTCCATTTCAAGAGACTTGCTAGTGGAAGGTGGGAGCCTCATCGAAGAGGGGCCTCGCAAGTGGAGTAGGTCATTTGACCGAACCACTCTAAAATTGGCGTGATTCTTGGTTTGCATTTCATTATTTCTATTTACATTATTGCAAACCTTCTTATATGCTTTAAGTTCCTTATTACTTTTGCTGCACATATTTAAGAATACGCTTTCAAGATTAAGCTTTTCAAGTTCCGTTCTTATCGTACGAAAGATTTACTAAAACCGAAGTTTTAATCCGCTGCACTAATTCACCCCCCCCTCTTACTGCCGCTCCGATCCTAACAGACAACCAATTGATGATGGAGTTAACCTTAACTCCCCCTATCGATATGTCATAGTGATAGAATCTTGAATTCAAGTTGAATTCAAGTCAAAGCAATATTTCATCATGAATATATGCAACACATTATATGCATATCATTGCATTGCATACATTATCATTATCATAAATATTTCAAATCATCATGGTATCAAAATATCAAACTATATTATATCCTACTATGTATGATTCTCATATCATCATATCTTGTCCCTCTTTGTCATCAACAAAAAGGAAAAGTACAACTATCAAGTTTTAGATATGTAATTTCAAATCATTACATTATAAATATAATATAAAGTTTTATCATCATGCAAGCTAGTAATTTTCTTTCTTCTCTTCTGAGAAGTGTATGCTAGCAATTTTACTTCCTTACAAGTTTTTCTCCTTACAATTTATAAGCTAGCAAAATTAGCAAGTGCTACATCATATTAGAACATGTAAGCTAGCAAATTTATATCATTTTAGAGTATGCAAGCTAGCAAATTTTACATATTTGAAAGTTTACAAAATTTTAAATCTTTTGAGATATGCAAGATAGACTATTTTTGCATCTTTTTGAAATGTGTAACTTAGCAAATATTGCTTCTCTTGAGATTTGCAAGATAGCAATTCTTGCTTCTCTTTTGAGATGAACAAGCTAGCAAGTTTGCCTCTTTTCGTGATGTGCATACTAGCAATTCTTTCTCCCCCTTTGTCATTAGCAAAAAGAGGGGAATAACAATACAATAGTGCAATTCATTTCCCTTTATTTCAATCTTCAAATCATGACAAGGATAAATAACAAAGATGAAGAATTAAGTCATGAATGTCAAAAGACCATATATTATTTTTGATAAATTTCTTCTTTTGTAAATAGAAAGCATGATAGGAAACAATCTTAATTCAGAAAGAAGACTCAAAGTTATAATTCCAAGAATTCACAGGAAAAATCATGATTCATTTGATAAAAAGATTGTCGATTCATGCATTTGAATAAATATTTTTAAACCAACATCACTTAAACTCATCATGCATAATTTCAAAATGTAAAATCATCAAACATGATATAAATATTTATTTTCAAAACATTCATCATTATTTTCAACTCATTCAATTTGTCAAATCAACAAAGTCCCTTTCAAGAGATTCAAAATGAAATGAAGAGATTTATCGATCTCTTGAAATGCTTGTGATTTCCTTTCTCTCCTTTGTCATTGTAAATAATAAAAAAGAATAGGCGAATAATATATAACAAAACTCAAGTCATAAATTATCAAGATGTCAAGTAGCATATCATGGTTAACTAGAATAAGTCTCATTTTTAGTGAATAGCAAAAAGAATTGTAGGAGAACAAGATCTCAATTCATGTATATAAAATCTTTAATCATCAAAATCATGATTTGGATTAAACTCATTCAAATAAAAATAATCAAAATCACTTTAATAGTTCAAGAGATTCAAAATATAAATAGATTCATTACTAAGGATCTCTAAGATGAAGACTCGATAAGATAGAGATTTTTTTTTTTTTTAAGAAACATACATTCTCCCTTTTTTTGCTTCAATTTAAGTGATTTGATTTCATATAAGCATGCCTTTGTCTTTTATGCCAAACAAAAATATGTATCATTGTTTAAAAGTAAAGTTCATCATCACAAAGATCATCATGCATAATTTCGAAATATAAACTCATTAAGCATGATTTTAAATCATCATTATGTTATTTCATCAAGTATGATTTCATAAAGTGTTTTTAATCAAAATTATTTTGTTTATTGTAGTAATACATTTTCCTTTTTTGCATCAATGATTCAATCATATCATAAGATATACAAATCATAAATACAAAGAAATCTGAAAGATATAAGATCAAAAGTGTACATGTAATTCCAAAACATAAGATTTCAAATCATTATGCATCATTAAATCTACAACATGATCATTTTCAATTAAAATGATTAAGTGAATCTAACTTGTCATACTTAGTGCTAGGAGTTAATATGCAATTGTCATGCTCAATTTTTTATTTTTAAAATCACTAGAAAGATAAGCATGATCCCAAAACTTTTAACATTTTCATTATATCATTAAACATGCAATTTAAAAAAAAATTATATATAATTTTTCTAAACTAAATTAAAAATAATTCATGAAAAACATCAAATAATTTCAAAGTAAACTAAGGGGATTTTGATTACCTTATCATCGAAAGCCGTTAAGGCGTAGTTTGCCACCTCGCCTTTGTTAGTTTTTTCTTCATCTTCGGATGAACTCAATTCGTCCCAAGCCATCTTTAGTGTTTTCTTCTTCTTTTATAGCTTCTTCTTTTTAGGTTCATTTTTATTCTTTGATTCTTATTTTAAGAATTTTTTAAGCTTTATTGTGAGAAGTTCAAAGTCATTATCACTTGAGCTTTCGCTCGAGTGGTCATCTTGAGTTCTAAGTGCCAAATCCTTCCTGTTCTTTGGAAGATTGTTCTCGAGTTCTTCATATGCATTGCACGTCATTTCATAGGTCATCAAAGACCCAATGAGTTCTTAAATCGGAAAATAGTTCAAGTTCTTTGATTCTTGTATTGCCATTACTTTCGAATCCCAATTTTTAGAAAGTGATCGTAAAACTTTATTTACAAGTTCAAGATTCGAAAAACTTTTATCAAGAGCTTTTAGACTATTGACGATATCCGTAAAACGGGTGTACATATCTCCAATAGTCTCGCTTGGTTCCCTACGAAATAATTTAAAATTACGTATCAAAATCATCATGTATAACTTCAAAATCTCATGCATAGAATAAAATCATCAAGCATTGTACCAAAACTTCTAATATTTTCATTACATCATTACATCATTATACATCATTAAATCATCAAAATTGATTTCATCAAACATGAAGTGTTTTTAAAATCATTTTGTTCGTTGTAGTAATGCATTTTTCTTTTTAAGTGAATCTAACTTTTCATGCTTAGTGCTAGGAATTAATATGCAATTGTCATGCTCAAATTTTAATTTTTTTTAAAGTCACTTAGATGTTAGGAATGAGTCAACACTAAGGGGGGGGGGGGGGGGGGGATTCATGAATTAGTGTAGCGGATAAAATCATATAGGTTTCAAAAGCTTTCGTTTCAATTAAATCCATTTCGGAATTGTATTTAACTTGAAACATATGAGAGCGTAAGCAAGGTAAGGAGGAGAGACAGTTTGCTATAAAAGTAAATTGCTCAAAAGAAATACAAACCAGATTTTTATAGTGGTTCGATCGTTGTGACCTACATCCACTCCCGATTCCTCCTCCGTTGAGGCCACCGACATCTACTATCGGTCTTTCTTCAATGAGCAAAGACCAACTATCCTTTTACACCCCTCTTCTCCTTTTTACATGTTTAGGAGATAATATTTTACAAGCACTTACTCCTCTCTAAATAGAATTCTAAACTTAGAGATTACTACAACATTTTCTCACTTTTAAATTCTTTGTGCTTATGTGTGGTAACCAGGGATGAGGGTATTTATAGGCTTAAAGTGAATTTAAACTTGAAGCCTAAAAATGTCTCATCCGGGGTCCTTCAAGTACTGGCGGTACCACTACCTGTGCTGGGCAGTACCACTGACTGCAGCACTAACACTGACACTATCACTAGGCAGTACCACCGCTTGACACCTTGCCACTAGGCAGTACCACCGCCCAGTCAGGCGGTACCACTACTTGATAGTCTCTTAGAGACTATGTTTGGGTGATACACCGCTTGACAGTCTCGGAGACTGTGCCACATCGGTTCCACCTATTGGATCACTGTTTGGGCCTTGCACTTGGCCCAACACAGCCCAAACTTGGGCCCAATTGACCCCTAATTGAGTTGGCTCAATTCCAATACAATTATGTTCTAACTATGAATTTTAAGACATTTACTAAGCTAAATAAGTCTGTAAGTCTAGGTTTCTTCTAGCGAGCTTCCGGTAATCTTCTAACGAACTTCCGACGATCTCTCGACAATATTCCAATGGACTCCCGGCAAGCTCTTAGACTTTATGATGATCTTCTTGGCGAGTTCCGATGAGCTTCTTTGGCAAGCTCTTGGACTTCTCGATCAATTCCGATAGAACTTCTGACGAACTCTCGAACTCCCAACGAAATCTCATTCTTGACTCCGAGACTTCATTTTGCTTTATGCCTTGCTATTGTAGTTAATCCTACACACTTAAAGCCTAATTCAATCTAGACAATTATTATAAGGCTTAAATCAAATATTTTTCGGCATGTCATTGGTTCATCGACGCTTCATCCGATTCTTCGGCACATCGTCCTATCTTGTGGCCTATTGCCCAATCGGTCAGTTGACATCTGTAACTCCAATTTCCTTAGCGCAATTTTCTCTCTTCTTAGCCCGATGCCCGAACCCATGGCCCGAGGCCTTCAGTTAATACGTCGACCGATCCTTTGGCTCGACATCCAATCTTCTGACATGTTTCTCTCCGGCCCAATATGATTCTTCCTACTTTAATTGTCTCTCCCTTATCGAAGCTTCCTACATCACTCAAAACGTAGATCAAATAAACACTATCAATTGGTTTTATCATCAAAATCCGAGATTCAATAATCTCCCCCTTTTTGATAATGTTAACCAATTGATGACGGAGTTAACCTTAACTCCCCCTATCAATATGCCATATTGATAGAACTCTTGAATTAAAAAAAAAAACATGTCATCATAAAATCATGCATAACATCATCATACTTCTCCCCCTTTGTCATCAACAAAAAGGAGAAGTGCAACATTCGAGCAACAAGTTTTTAGAGATATGCAAGTTTTGCAACATATAAGCTAGCAAATTTTTCATCACTTTACAACATGCAAACTAGCAAATTTTTGGTGATGTTCAGGATAGAAAATTCTACTCCTTGCAATTTGTAAGCTAGCAAATTTAGAATTTTAGCAAGTTTTACATCATGCAAACTAGTAACTTTTTGCTTCTCTTTAGATAACAAGCTAGCAATTCTATCAAGTTTTACATCATGCAAACTAGCAAGGTTTGCTTTTCTTTGTGATATGCATGCTAGCAAATTTTTCTTTTTTGAGATGTGCATACTAGCAATTCTCTCTCCCCCTTTTTTATTGGCAAAAAGAGGGGTATAATAAAATAATAGTGTAATTCATTTTCTTTTACATCAGTTTTCAAATTATGACAAAAATAAAGTGTCATTCTTATTTTAATATGTTTGTGCATCATTAAAAACATGCACTATTTCAACACCTTACATTTCATCCTTCATGTATGATACCAAAATATTAATCATTACTATGGGCTTATCATATATGAGACTCAAGCATTCATGATACGTCATTTTGGGCAAAATGTTCATGATGCTAAGACATTAAAAACTTTTAAGCATTTATTAATATTTTGATCTTGATACTAAGCATTCATCATTTATTTTCTCCCCCTTTCCATCAATTTTCAAATCATCACATAAAGAATAACAAGAAAAAATAATTTGGTGATGAGTTATACTTTGTGAAAACAAGGGAGTATCGAAACACGAAAGAAAAATCAATTTATGTATACAATATTCCAAACATCAAAGCACATCATCTCAAGTTGTGAGAAAAATTAATCAAGGAAACATTATGATTCATTTGGACAAATATTCTCTTTAATAAAATGTAAGAAATCATTCGAGAATAAAAAGTGAGGAATCTTGATTCACATAAGGAAAATATCATGTTTTGAATCCGAGAATTCAAGATCATGATTTCAATAATGCTTCCTTTTAATATATAGCAAGTAGAATCATAGGAGATCAAATAGTAAAAGATGTTCAAAAGAAATTTGAAGTCATGAATTCTGAAAGAGATATTCTTTTTAGTAAATGACAAAAAAAGACATAAGAGATCAAATGATATAATATCTTGATTCATGCATAAGAAATCTCAAGTTATAATTCTTGAAAAATCAAGATAAAAGCTCATTCAAATTCAAATCATCAACTCAAAATCATTTCTAGAGATTCAAAATGACATAAGTAACTTTATCAATCTCTTAGTGAAAATATTAATAAGATAGAGAAAAAAAAATTTTCAAGAAAAATGCTTTCATCTTTTTAGTTATTTTAATTCATGTGATTTATTTTATAGAAGCATGCCTTTTTCATTTATGCTAAATAAAAAACATGCATCAACATTTAAAACCGAAGAAGAACTTTCATTATGACAAAGATCGATAATCCATAAATCATAAGAATCATCATACATAATTTCAAAATATAAACTTATTAACCATGATTTCAAATCATCATTACATTTTCATTAAGACATCAAGCATGGTTTCGTTGAACATAATGTTGAATGATTCTTAAAGATATCTAAATTTCTTTAGTTTCAATTTGTGTGATTGACTTTATATTAGCATGCCCAAATATTTGTTCTTATGTCGAAACTATGCATCATGTTTAAAATCGAAAACCAAAGACAAGATTCATCACAAAAATCATGGTATACAAGCATTAGATTTATATCTAACATTTTATTGCATTATCATAAAACATGCAATTGTCATGATCTTTTTCAAAATTATTAGAAAGATAAGCAAAATCCTAAAACTTTTAACGTTTTCATTACATCATTAAACATGTAATTTTCAAAAAAACATTATATAATTTTTTAAAAATAAATTAAAAATAACTCATGAAGAACATCAAGTAATTTCAAAGTAAACTAAGGGGATGTTGATTATCTCATTGTAGAAAGCCGTTAAAGTGTAGTTTGCCACCTCACCTTTGTTGGTTTTCTCCTCGTCTTTGGATGAGCTTGATTCATCTCAAAGTGGTTCCTTCTTCTTGTATTCATAGCAAGTGGTTGCATTCTTTTTAAGTTTATTTTCATTCTTTAATTATTATTTCATGAACTTTTTAAATTTTATAGTGAGAAGTTCAAATTCACCATAACTTTAGCTTTCGCTCGAGTGGTCTTCTTTTGTTCTAAGTGTAAAATCCTTCTTGTTCTTTGGAAGATTGTTATCAAGTTCGTTTTGTTCCATACAATTCATTTCATAGGTCATTAAAGACTTAATTAGTTCTTCAATGGAAAAATGGTTCAAGTTCTTTTATTCTTGTATTGCCATTACTTTAGAATCCCAAGTTTTAGAAAGTGAACGTAAAACTTTATTAACAAGTTCAAAATTTGAAAAACTTTTGTCAAGTGCTTTTAAACTATTGACAACATCTATAAACCGGGTGTACATGTTAATAATAGTTTTGCTTAGTTTCATATGAAATAACTTGAAATCATGCATCAAAAAATTAATTTTAGAGTCTTTAACTCTACTAGTGCCTTTGTGTGTGATTTCGAGTGTGTGCTAAATGTCAAAAGCCATTTTGTAAGTAGAAACCTGATTGAATTAATTTTTATCTAAAGTGCAAAATAGAGCATTCATAACTCTAGCATTTAAAGAAAAAGTCTTCTTCTCCAAATCATTCCAATGGTTTATTGGAAGAAAAGACCTTTTAAAACCGCTTTCGATAATATTTCATAAATTCAAATACAAAGAAAGGAAGAAAACTCTAATTCAAGTTTTCCAATATGTGTAGTGTGTAGTCCGTCGCATTGAACATAGGAGGATGAATGAGAGAGTGACCCTCTTGAAAGCCGAAAAGAGCCATTTCTCTTAGGTGTTAAACCAAATAAGAAATTACGAGGCTCTGATACCAACTGTTAGGAATGAGTTAGCACTAAGAGGAGGGTTGGGGGCAGGGAGCGAAATTAGTGCAGCAGATAAAATCGTGTTGGTTTAAAAAACTTTCATTTCAATTAAACCTGTTTTAGAAATGTATTTAACTTGAAACGTATGAGAGTGTAAGCATAGTGAAAGCAAGGTAAGGAGGAGAGGGGTATTTATAGGCCTCAAATAGATTCAAACTTGGAGCCTAAAAATATCTCATCTCGGGTCCTCTGGGTACTAGCGGTACCACCGCTTGTGTTGGGCAGTGTTGAATTTCGGATTTTGATGATAAAACCAATTGATAAGTGTTTATGAATTGATCTACGTTTTGAGTGACGCAGGATGCTTCGATTGTTAGGATCAAGAGCACTAAGAGGGGGGGGGGGGGGTGAATTAGTGCAGCGGAAATCTTTTACTATGAAAATCGAAAGCTGCGTTCGTTTGATAAAAATGATTTCGATGTAAAAGCCGATTCTAAGATTACTTTAACTTAAGATTAAGTGAGATGACATTAAAGTAAATCTACGAAGGCAGTTTGCAGTTTATGATGAAAATCAGAATGCAAGCGCAAACTAAAATGCGATGTTCGTACAATAAAACCGGTTTACGTCTAAATGCCGATTTTGAAGATACTGAACTTTGAGATACGTTTTATAAATGCGTAGAAGGCAGTTTGCAGTTATGATTGAAATCAAAACATAAACGTAAACTGAAATGTAATGATCGTACGAAAAAGCCGATTTACGTCTAAACACAGATTCGGAAAGCTCTGAACTTAGAAACTCGTTCGTAAAAGCGCAGAAGGCAGTAGCTATTTAGGAGGTTTGCAGTAAAGATAAAATGCTCAAAGTAAATGCAAACCGAGATTTAGAGTGGTTCGATCAATCTTGACCTACTCCACTATTGGCTTCCTCCACCGACGAGGTCACCGATGTCAACTAGAGGCCTTCCTTCAATAGGCGAAGGCCAACCACCCTTTTACAATTTCACTCCTTTTGATGGGCTTAGGAGACAACCCTTACAGAATTTTCTCTCCTCTCTTTACAACTGAGAACTTGGAAGAAAAGAGGGAGAAGAACTTTTGGCCTTTACAACAATTTTGAGCTCTAAGAATCATAGAAAAAGATTAAGATTTCGGTGTATGTCTATGCTCTTTCAGTGCTGAATGGGTGGGGTATTTACAGGCCCCAACCCAATTCAAATTTGGAGCTCAAAACTGTCAATTCCCGGAATTCCGGGATCAGGCGGTTGCACCTCCTGACTGGAGCGGTTGCACTGCCTGGTAGAGCTCGAAGACTGAGCCTTTGGGCGGTGTCACCTCTGTTAGGGGCGGTTGCACCTCTCTGCCAGAGCTCGAAGACTGAGCTCAGGCAGTTGCACCTCCTGACTGGGGCGGTTGCACCGCCTGCCAGAGCTCGAAGACCGAGCTCAAGCGGTGCTACCTCCTGTCAGGGGAGGTTGCACCGCCCAATCTCGCTCGGAGACTGAGCCCAGGCGGTGCCACCTCCTAGCTAGGGTGGTTGCACCGCCCAGTATCCCTAGGAGACTTAGCACAAGCGGTGCTACCTCCTGGCTTGGGCGGTTGGACCTCCCACAGCAATCAGGGTCCGAATGGGTAGATCCATTCGACCCAATTTGGGTTTTTCAGGGTCCCAATTGCCCCAAGATTAAGCTAATGGGATCACCTCCCATTTCCAACTTAATCATTATGCTAACTATGATAAATCCTAAGACAATTTCTGCAGCTTACTCCGGTGCGTCAATCGCTTCTTCCGGCGAGTTACCGGTGAACTTCCGTCGATCATCCAATGAACCCACGGTGATGCTCCTGCGGACTTCCGGCAAACTCCTGGACTTGCGACGATCCACTTGGCGAGTTCCGTCGAGCTTCTTTGGCAAGCTTATGGACTTCTCGGATTTGTTCCCGCAGAACCTCCGACGACTGTCCGAACTTCCGTCGAACTCTCGAACTCCCAACGTAATCATTGTCTTGACTCCGGCGCAACTCCTGCTGCATGTCTTTCTTCCATCGTAGTTAATCCTGCACACTTAAAACAAAACTTTGATCGAGATAATTAATCCTAAGCAATTAACCAAGTTGTCCGGCATGTCATTGGTCCATCGACGCTTTGTCCGATTCTTCGGCGCATCATCCTCTCCTGCAGCCTATTGCCCAATCGGCCAGTTGACTCTGCAACTCCGATATCCTTGGGACAATACCCGCTCTTCTTGGCTCGATGCCCGAGTCCACGGCCCGAAGCCTTCTGTCGATACGTCGATTGATCCACCGGCCCGACGTCTAATCTTCTGACATGTTCCTCCGGCACAACATGATTTTCCTGCTTTAATTGTCTCATCCTGATCAAAGCATCCTGCGTCACTCAAAACGCAGATTAAATGATAAACATATATCTAGTAGTTTCATCATCAAAATACGAGATTCAACATCGATCTGGATGAGACAATTAAAGCAAAAGAATCATGTTGGGCCGATGGAAAATGTCAGAAGATTAGATGTCTGGTTGGAGGATCGGATGACGTATCGACAGAAGGCTTCGGGCCATGAATTCGGGCATTGGGCTAAGAAGAGCAGAAATTGCACTAAGGATATCGGAGTTGCGGAGGTCAACTGGTCGATTGGGCAATAGGCCGCAAGAGAGGACGATGCATCCAAGAATCGAACGAAGGGTCGATAGACCAATGACATACCGAAAAATATGATTCATGTTTAGTAATAATTGTCTAGATCAAAGTATGTTTTTACATATGCAGGATTAACTATGATAGCAAGGCATAAAGCAAAATGAAATCTCGGAGTCAAGAACGCGATTTTGTTAGGAGTTCGATAGTTTGTCGAAAGTTCGAACTTTTATCGAAAGTTCTATCGAAATTGATCAAGAAGTCCCGGAGCTTGCCAAAGAAGCTCATCGAAACTCACCAAGAAGATCATCATGAAGTCCAAGAGCTTGCCAGGAGTCCGTTGGAACATTGCCGAGAGATCGTCGGAAGTTCGTTGGAAGATTGTCGGAAGCTTGCCGGAAGAAACCTAGACTTACAGACTTTGTTTTGGTTAGTAAATATCTTAAAATTTGTAGTTAGCATATAATTAAGATTATAATTGGGCCAACCTAATTAGGGGATAGTTGGGCTAGGTTTGGGCTATGTTGGGCCAAGAGAAAGGCCGAAACAGTGACCAAACAAGTGAAACCGTTGTGGCACAGTCTCCGCAAAGTCTCCGAGATTGCTTGGGCAATGGTACCACCAATGTCAGGCTACAAGCGGTGGTACCGCCCAGTGCAGGTGGTGGTACCGCCCGTACCCTAAAATTTTGGGGGGTTTGAATTTTGGGTTACAAATTTGAATCCCTTTGGGGCCTATAAATACCCCAGCTATTCCTACATAGATAAGTAAGAAATATTAAGCAAAACTCTATGATTCTAAATTTATAAAGCTTAGAAAGTTTAGTTTCCTTCTCCCAAAGCTAGTAAGAGTTTTAAGGGAGGTGTGAGAGGGATGCCTTATAAAAAAGGGTTGTAAAAGATTGTCTCCTAAACCTGTGAAAAGGAGAAGAGGGGTATAAAAGGTGATTGGTCTTCGCCTATTGAAGAAAGACCGATAGTGGATGCTGGTGGCCTCGACGGAAGAGGAATCAGCAGAGTGGATGTAGGTCACAATGACCGAACCACTATAAAAATCTGGTTTACGTTTCTCTTGAGCAATTTACTTTAACTACAAACCACTTTACTTGCTTTACATCCACTATGCTTTTCCGTACACTTTCAAAGTTATTATCTTTCCAAAATAATTTTTCGTCGGAAACAGATTTAATTGCAACGAAGTTTTGAATCAACGTAATTTTTACCGCTGCACTAATTCACCCCCCCTCTTAGTGATGACTCTTTTCCTAACAATTGGTATCAGAGCCTCATATTGTTGAATCTCGTATTTTGATGATGAAACTACTTGAAATATGTTTATGATTTAATCTTCATTTTGAGTGACGCAGGATGCTTCGATCAGGATGAGACAATTAAAGCAGGAAAATCATGTTGTGCCGAAGGAACATGTCAGAAGATTGGACGTCGAGCCGGTGGATCGGTCGACGTATCGACAGAAGGCTTCGGGCCGTGGACTCGGGCATCGGGCCAAGAAGAGCGGGTATTGTGCCAAGGATATCGGAGTTGCGGAGTCAACTGGCCGATTGGGCAATAGGCTGCAGGAGAGGACAATGCGCCGAAGAATCGGACGAAGCGTCGAGGGACCAATGACATGCCGGACAACTTGGTTAAATTGCTTAGGATTAATTGTCTCGATCAAAGTTTTGTTTTAAGTGTGCAGGATTAACTACGATGAAAGATAGACAAGCAGCAGGAGTTGCGCCGGAGTCAAGATCATGATCACGTTGGGAGTTCGAGAGTTCGACGGAAGTTCGAACGGTCGTCGGAGGTTCTGCGAGAACAGATCTGAGAAGTCCAGAAGCTTGCCAAGCGAAGCTCGTCGGAACTCGCCAAGTGGATCGTCGCAAAGTCCAGGAGTTTGCCGGAAGTCCGCAGAAGAATCGCCGAGGGTTCATCGGATGATCGACGGAAGTTCGCCGGAAGAAGCGATTGACGCATCGGAGCAAAGCTGCAGAAATTGTCTTGGGGCAATTGGGCCGAATGGAGCTCACCATTCGGACCCTGATTGCACCAGGAGGTGCAACCGCCTAGGCCAGGAGGTGGCACCGCTTGGGCTAAGTCTCCCAGCGAGACTGGGCGATGCAACCGCCCCAGCCAGGAGGTGGCACCGCCTGAGCTCAGTCTTCGAGCTAGACTGGGTGGTGCAACCTCCCTGACAGAGAGGTGGCACCGCCTGAGCTCGGTCTTCGAGCTCTGGCAGAGAGGTGCAACCGCCTCAGTCAAGAGGTGGCACCGCCTGGGGCTCAGTCTCCGAGCCAGACTCAGGCGGTGCAACCGCCCCTGACACAGAGGTGCAACCGCCTGGGCTCAGTCTTCGAGCTCTGCCAGGCGGTGCAACCTCTCCAGTCAGGAGGTGCAACCGCCTGATCCCGGAATTCCGGGATTTGATCGTTTTGAGCTCCAAATTTGAACTGGGTTGGGGCTTATAAATACCCCACCCATTCAGCACAGAAAGAGAAGAGACCTACACCGAAATCTTGATCTTCTCTGTGATTCTTGAGCTCAAAATTGTTGAAAAGCCTTTAAGTTCTCCTCCTTCTGTTCTTCAAAGTCTTGAGTTGTAAAGAGAGGAGAGAAAGGTTCTGTAAGGGTTGTCTCCTGATCCCGTCAAAAGGAGTGAAACTGTAAAAGGGCAGTTGGCCTTCGCCTATTGAAGGAAGGCCTCTAGTTGACGTCGGTGACCTCGTCGGTGGAGGAAGCCAAAAGTGGAGTAGGTCAAGACTGACCGAACCACTCTAAATCTCTGGTTTGCTTTTACTTTGAGCACTTTATCATTACTGCAAACCTCCTACATAGCTACTGCCCTCTACGCTTTTACGAACAAGTCTCTAAGTTCTGATCTTTCCGAATCTGCATTCAGACGTAAATCGGTGTTTTCGTACAAACTTTACATTACAGTTTACGTTTACGTTCTGATTCCATTTATAACTGCAAACTGTCTTCTACGCTTTTACGAACAAGTCTCTAAGTTCTGATCTTTCCGAATCTGCATTCAGACGTAAATCGGTGTTTTCGTACAAACTTTACATTGTAGTTTACGTTTACGTTCTGATTCCATTTATAACTGCAAATTGTCTTCTGTGCTTTTACGAATGAGTTTCTAAGTTCAGATCTTTCTAAAACTGCGCAAATTACGTTTAGACGTAAAACTACGTTTAGACGTAAAATTGCATTTAGACATAAAACTGCGTTTAGACGTAAACTGCGCAAACAGTGTTTAGACGCAAACTGCGTTTAGACGTAAACTGAGTTTAGACGCAAACTGCGTTTAGGCGCAAACTGTGTTTAGACGCAAACTGCGTTTAGACATAAACTGAGTTTAGATGTAAAACTGCGTTTAGACGCAAACTGCGTTTAGACGCAAACTGCGTTTAGACGCAAACTGCGTTTAGACGCAAACTGAGTTTAGACGTAAACTGCATTTAGACGCAAACTGCGTAAACTGCGCTTAATCTTAAGATCGGCTTTTACATCGAAATCGCTTTTATTGAACAAATGCAGCTTTCGTTTTTAATCGCTGAAAGATTTCCGCTGCACTAATTCACCCCCCCCCCCTCTTAGTGCTCTCGATCCTAACACATATTTCTCATTTAGTTTAACACATAAGAGAAATGACTCTTTTTGTCTTTCAAGAGGGTCACTCTCTCATTCGTTTTCCCTTGTTCAATGGGACAAACTACACTTATTGGAAAACTCGGATGAGAGTTTTCTTGCTTTCTTTAAACCTTGATTTATGAAATATTATTGAAAATGATTTTCGAAGGTCTTCTCTTCTAATAAACCATTGGAATGATTTAGAGAAGAAGACTTTTTCTTTAAATGCTAGAGCGATGAATGTGTTGAATCTCAGATTTTGATGCTGAAGTTAATTGTAATTTGTTTGATCTAATCTATATATTGAGAAAAGTGTGCAGGATTAACTACGATGGCAGTAAGACATAAAGCAAGTGTTGTGATGGAGTCAAGATCGAGATCACGTTGGGAGTTTGAGAGTTCGACGGAAGTCCGGATGTTCGTCAGAAGTTCTGCGGGAACCAACCGAGAAGTCTAGGAGCTTGCCATAGAAGCTTGTCAGAACTCGCCAAGAAGATTGTCATAAAGACTAGGAGCTTGCTGGGAGTCTGTCGGAGCATTGCCGAGAGTTCATCGGATGTTCGCCAGAAGTACGCCGGAAGCTCGCCGGAAGAGCAATTGATGCCCCGAAACAAGAAGTGCAGTAAACATGTCTTAATTATCGTAGTTAGAGTATAAATTAAATTAGGATTGGGAGATAATCTCACTAACTTAATTAGGGGCCAACTGGGCCCTTGACAGGGCTGAATTGGGCCGAATGGAGAAGCCCATTCAGCCCCTGAATTCCTGGCCAACGGTGGCACCGCTTGGGAGACTCGGTCTCCCAGGAATTCTGGGCGGTGGTACCACCCCTGTCAGGCGGTAGTACCGCCGGCAGTTATTGTTGCCAGCGGTGGTACCACCCTTATCAGGCGGTGGTACCGCCAAAGCTCGATCATAGAGCTTTGTCAAGCGGTAGTACCACCTAGAATAAGCGGTAGTACCAACCAGTGTCAAATGTCAAGCAGTAGTACCACCCAGAAATGGCGGTGGTACTACCAGGACCTCGGAAATCCGGGATGAGACACTTCTTGGCTCCATTTTTGAAAGCCATTGGGATCTATAAATACCTCACCCTTTTCTGCATGAAAGGGCACAAAAACATGATACATTCTTGAGTCTTTGAAGTGTCAAAGAGTTATAAAAGTGCTAGAGTTCTCCTCCTCCTTTTCTAAGTGTTGAGATCATTCAAGAGAGGAGTGAAACTTGTAAGGGTTGTCTCCTAAACCCGGCAAAAGGAGAAAAGCTGTAAAAGGTGATTAGCCTTCGCCTATTAAAGGAAGGCCTCTTGTGGACACCGGTGACCTCGTTAGAGGAGAAAGCCGAAAGTGGATATATGTCGCGATTGACCGAACCACTCTAAATCTAGTTTGTATTTCATTTTGAGTAATCTTCTTTAACTGCAAATCATTTTATAGCAAAGTACTTCTTCTCCTCATCTTGCTTTCACTACACTTACGCTCTCTTACGTTTAAAGTAATTATCTTTCTGAATCGATTTCCTTCGAACGTACGAAATATTTTCTAAAATCGCATAAGTTTTCCATTGCACTAATTCACCCCCCCTCTTTGTGCACTCTTGGTCATAACAATTGGTATCAGAGCAAGATTCACTCTCGTTTGGTTTAAAACCCAAGAGAGATGACATTTGTCGGCGACCAAGAGGGTCATTCAATTACACGTCCGCCCATGTTCAATGAGACGAATTACACATATTAGAAGACAAGAATGAGAATCTTCCTGATTTCAATGGATTTTGAGATTTGGAATACTGTAGAAAATGGATTTCAAAATTTTTCTCTTCCAATGAATGATTGGAATGAGTTAGAGAAGAAGACTTTTGTTTTAAACGCAAAGGCTATGAATGCCTTGTTTTATGCATTAGATAAAAACGAGTTCAATCGAGTGTCGATTTGTGAAATGACTTTTGATATTTGGCACACACTTGAAGTGACTCATGAAGGCACTAGTAGAGTGAAAGAGTCAAAAATTAAACTTTTAGTGCATTCTTATGAATTGTTTTGAATGAAACCAAGTGAGACCATTAGCGACATATACATCCGATTTACGGATGTCGTCAATGGTCTAAAAGGACTTGGTAAAAGTTTCTTAATTTTTGAGCTTGTTAATAAAGTTTTAAGATCCATTCTGACGAGTTGGGACCCTAAAGTTATGGCCATTCAAGAGGCCAAAGATCTAAAGAATTTTCCTCTTGAAGAACTAATTGGATCACTAATGACCTATGAAATAACATGTAAAGCTCATGAAGAGCTTGAGGACACCCTTCTAAAGAATAGGAAGGATATGGCACTGAGAACACAAGAAGACCACTTGAGAGAAAACTCAAGTGATGAGTACTTTAACGATGACTTGGTGTTAGAACCTTTGTAGATTCTAAACTTGGGGTTGATCTCTTTAGGGGATCAGCCTCCTTGGAACTCTATAGGGGTTCCTCCATCCAAGTTGCTGCTTAAAGACTGCAAAAAAGATTCATCTATTGCTTATGAAAAGAGGAGGAATACATAACTATTTATAGGGCTTCTAAACCCTAACTCCTAATAGGACTCCTACTCAAGACTCCTATTCCTTTACAACTCCTAATTCTTCTCTAAGAAATAACCTCCTAACCCTAGCCGGACTCTTCACCTCTTTAATAGGGGTCGGCTTAGGTAGGTTTTACATGAATGTCTATCTCAATTAGGACTCTCCTAGTTAGAGTCCTAATAGACCCGCCATCTTCAAATCAGCCTTGTCCTCGAGGCTGACGATTCATGAATTATGGGAATTTGATCTTCAAGTCATCATAGTTCTCCCAAGTGGCATCTTCTGTTGGTAGGTTTGCCCACTGTATTAGCACTTCAGTAGTGGGTCGTTGTTGTCGAGTCACGATCCGTCGATCAATAATGGCACTTGGCTGGGTCTGGAGTTCTCCTTGGGTAGTCATATTTGGTGGGTGGCTTTGGACTGTCCCCAAGCACCTATTTATAACTTTCATCTAGCCGTCAGTTTATGGGTGATATGTTGTACTCCTTTTCAATTTAGTATCCTACATATGGAATAACTTTGTCCAAAATCTGCTCATGAAGATGCAAGTAGAATTTGTCACAAGCACAATGCGTCCCTTATAGTATAATTCTTTTGAGTCTCAATTGTAATGCGCCACGGAGCTTGGTGCTTCCTCCAATTTTTTTATAATCTTACTAGTCTCCGAATCTTCCTACCATTCCATCTTAGTATCCTCAAGGAAGTC